>NW_024423344.1:9801314-9904216 GCF_017311325.1 Ursus maritimus | reverse complement strand
AGTGGGCTGCCTCTTAGTTTTTTTGACTGTTTCCTTGGCTGTGCAGAAGGTTTTTATCTTGATGAAGTCCCACAAGTTCATTTTTTCTTTTGTTTCTCTTGCCTTTGGAGATGTGTCATGAAAAAAGTGGCTGTGACCAATGTCAAAGAGGTTGCAGCCTATGTTCTCCTCTAGGATTTTGATGCATTCCTGTCTCACATCGAGGTCTTTCATCCATTGGAGTTTATCTTTGTGTATGGTGTGAGAGAGTGGTCAAGTTTCATTCTTTTGCATGTAGCTGTCCAATTTTCCCAGCACCATTTATTGAAGAGACTTTTTTCCACCGGATGTTTTTCCCTGCTTTATCAAAGATTAGTTGCCCAAAGAGCCGAGGGTCCATTTCTGGAGCCTCTATTCTGTTCCATTGGTCTATGTGTCTGTTTTTGTGCCAGTACCATGCTGTCTTTGTGATCACAGCTTTGTAGTATAGCTTGAAATCTGGCAACGTGATGCCCCCAGCTTTGTTTTTCCTTTTCAACATTTCCTTGGCGATTTGGGGCCTTTTCTGGTTCCACACAAATTTAAGGGCTTGTTGTTCCAGCTCGTTGGTATTTTGATTGGGATGGCATTGAAAGTGTAGATTGCTCTGGGTGGCACAGACATTTTAACTATGTTTATTCTTCCAATCCATGAGCATGGAATGTTTTTCCATCTTTTTGTGTCTTCTTCAATGTCTTTGAAGAGTGATCTGTGGTTTCTAGAATATAGATCCTTTACCTCTCTGGTTAAGTTAATTCCAAGATATTGTATGATTTTTGGTGCTACTGTAAATGGAATCGATTCCCTAATTTCTTTTTCTTCAGTCTCATTGTTTGTGTATAGAAATGCAACTGATTTCTGAGCATTGATTTTGTATCCTGCCACATTACTGAATTGCTTTATAAGTTCTAGTAATTTGGGGGTGGAATCTTTTGGGTTTTCCATATAGAGTATCATGTCATCTGCGAAGAGAGACAGTTTGACTTCTTCTTTGCCGATTTGAGTACCTTTTATCCCTTTTTGTGGTCTGATTGCTGTTGCAAGGACTTCTAGTACTATGTTGAATAATAATGGTGAGAGTGGGCATCCTTGTTGTGTTCCTGATCTTAAGGGAAATTTCCCCACTGAGAATGATATTCGCTGTAGGCTTTTCATAGATGGTTTTTATGAAATTGAGGAATGTACCCTCTGTCCCTACACTCTGAAGTGTTTTAATCAGGAAACGATGCTGTATTTTGTCAAATGCTTTTTCTGCATCAATTGAGAGGATCATATGGTTCTTGACTCTTTTCCTGTTGATGTGATCTATGACACTGATTGATTTGAGATCATCCCAAGGATGAATCCCACTTGGTCATGATGGATAATTCTTTTTTTTTTTTTTTTTTTTTTAAGATTTTATTTATTTATGTGACAGAGAGACAGCCAGCGAGAGAGGGAACACAGCAGGGGGAGTGGGAGAGGAAGAAGCAGGCTCATAGCCGAAGAGCCTGATGTGGGACTCGATCCCGGATCACCAGGATCACGCCCTGAGCCGAAGGCAGACGCTTTAACGACTGCGCTACCCAGGCGCCCCGATGGATAATTCTTTTAATGTACTGTTGATCCTATTAGCTAGGATCTTGTTGAGAATTTTGGTGTCCATATTCATCAGGGATATCAGTCTGTAATTCTCCTTTTCGATGGGGTCTTTGCCTGGTTTGGGGATCAAGGTAATACTGGCTTCATAGAATGAGTTTGGCAGTTTCCTTCTATTTCTATTTTTTGAAACAGCTTCAGAAGAATAGGTATTATTTCTTCTTTGAATGTTTGGTAGAATTCCCCAGGGAATCCGTCTTAGAACTGCTTTTGCCAGGCCCCATAGCCTTTGAACTGTTGTGTTTTCATTTTCATTGGTCTAAAGGTAGTTTCCGATTTCTTCTTTGATTTCTTCATTGACTTATTGGTTTTCTAGTATCAGACTTTCCTTTTTCTTTTTGACTGGTTAGTATTCCATTGTACGGACATATTGCATTTTATTTATCCATTTATCCATCAATGGACATTTGGGTTTTTCTGCCTTTTGGCTACTGTTAATAATGCTGCCATGAATATTTGTGTACAAATATCTGTTTGAGTTTCTGTTTTTCATTTTTGGAGGTTATCTTTCAGAAATGAAATTGATGGATCATGCGGTAATTCTATGTCTCATAGTTTGGGGAACTATCCATCTGGTTTCTAGAGCAGCTACACCGTTTTACATTTCTACCAACAGTATAAAAGGGTTTCAATTTCTTTGTCTTTGTCTACACTTGTTATTTGCTGCTTGTTTGTTCGTTTTTAAAAATAGTCATCGTAATGGATACATTCGAGTTTTTAGTTTCACTGATTATATTTTTCATTTTTAGAGTTTCCATGTTTTGCAAACTTCTATTTTATTTAATAACACTAAATATGATTCTGAATGTTGTAGTTCTCTATTTGAAGTTTTTGTCTATCACTTTCAATTGTCTTTTTTACTACTCATTTCACTAATGGTGTGTGTTTCTTCTCTGTTTTTAAATTATTATTATTATGAATTTCCCATTTCTTTATACATTTATCTGTGGGAATTCTTTGAGCTTTCAATTGAAAGTAAGTTCCGCCAGAAAGGATTTGTGTTTACTTTTATCACCACCTAGAAGACCTTGATAGGTTGGGACTACTTTAAATTTAATTCTGGCTTGAGGTTGTTAAGATTCATAAGTAGTATAAACTTGTACCAAAATTTATGTGGGGAGCAGACTGAGATTATGAATTCTCAAGAGAGACTTTTACCCCTACAATGAACAGCAAGGTCAAGTTTTCTCCAGTGTTTTTTGTCTGCATGTTGTTTTTTATTTCTTTTTCACCCTAACACAGAATATCACTCTCAGGTCCCATTTGAATGCAGGAGGGAGTGTCTCCTATTATATTTGTTAATTTTAGAAGGCTCTCAGCCTTTTTCCTTGCCTGAACCTTAATTAAGATGAGAGATATTTTACATTCCTAGTGGTAAAATGGACCACAGCAAAGGTACAGATTCTTCTCAAATTAATTTGTAGTTTAAAGGAAATTCCATTCAACATTCCAGAGTTATGTGTGTGGCAGGAAAGAAAAATGGTAAAACATTTCTAAGAATAAATTCATGTGAAGGGGAAGAAATTGAGAAAGAGAAAGAGGAAGAGGGAAGAATTTCCCTATTTGATAATTGAGCTATATCATAAAGCAGTCCAAAGGAAATGGCATAATACACAATTAATAATAAATCAGCCTAGGGGTGCCTGGGTGGCTCAGTTGGTTCAGTGTCTCCCTTCAGCTCAGGTCATGATCCCAGGGTCCTCAGATCAAGCCCCACATCTGGCTCCCTGCTCGGTGGGGAGTCTGCTTCTCCCTCTCCCTCTGTCTGCCCCTCCCCCTGCTTTTACACACACTCTCTCTCTGTCAAATAAATAAATAAAATCTTTTAAAAAAATAAAATAAATCAGCCTAAATAGCTCAGAAGTAGACCCTATAAAGCATAGACTTAATGTATAATGGAGAACTTATCACAAGTCAATGAGAAAGGGGTGGATTATTCAACAAATAGTGTTGGTCAACAGACTATGTGGTGGGGGAGGTCTATATTCTCATTTTAGTGTACACATTCGATAAATTTGGAATAAGTTACACATAATTGACTATAAAAGCAGCTGTATATTGTATGAGTGACTCTCAATCTCCGGTCAAGAGAAGCTCTGAAAACAAAAGCAACTGGAAACATAACGTAAGGAAAAATAACTAGATAAAAACAGAAAGTTTGTACAGCATAAGTCAGGGAATTAAAAAACTATCACCTAGGGAAAAATCTTCAACAGTATAAAAAAGAGAAAACAATTCCTCTGTCCTTATGACATATGACATTGCTTTGTTACTCTAAAATCTTTTAGCTTCTGCTTTTTTCCCCAAACTCATTTATTCCCCAGTCATAACGCTGCCTCCAGGTATCAGAAGTGTGTCTACTAACCTGGTGAAAGCATTAAGACATGATGATTTCCTTTACTTCCTGTAGATTCAAGTCCCAATCCATTATAATGTCCCTTTTAGCCCGAAGACCATCTTTAGTATTAAGAAACACTAGTGCAAGTCTGTTGGCAACAAATTCTTTCAATTCTCATTTATTTGAAAATGTCTTTACTTCAACCTTAGGATATTTTTTGCTGAGTACAAAATTCTGGGTTCACTGTTTTTTGTGTTTTGTTTGTTTTCTAAAATGTCACCCATTGTGTTCTGATGAGAATCCATGTTTTTTCCCCGTTTGTGGTATGTTCCCCCCACCCCCTGCTACCTTAAAGAATATCTCTGGGTTTCTGCAGTTTGACTAGGTAGGGTGTTTTTTCCTTGTACTTGTCCTGCTTCTGGTTTGCTGCGCTTCTTGGATCTATAAATAAATATTTCTTAATCAAATTTGGATTTTTTTGGCCATTATTTCTTCATATACCTTTTTCAGCTAAGTGTGTATTTGGGGCAGCAGCAAGTTTATCTTAGGGCCACATAGTGTGGTGAAGGGGTTGGGGTTAGGCTGTGAGGCCCTTTGGACAAATCATTTAGACATTTAGTTTCCTCTTCTATGGGAGAGAAAATTGTAATCTTCACCTTGTGGGATTTCTCTGAGACTTAAATAGAATGGTGGTTATATAAATGGCGCTTAGATGGTATGAGTAAATGATGAAACTTATTCTGTTTAAAACATTTCTCTAGGAGGCCCCAGCTAAAATACACATATAATCAATTACGCTTTATGAATACCCTAAAAGACTCATTTGTTGAATTACCTGGCAAAGAGCAAGGAATATATATATTCTTTTGCTATGTTTAGAGTGGGGAAACACAGGGAAAAGTTCCCAGCAGGGGCGCTAGCGTTCTGGAAGACTTTGCAAAGGCAAATGGGCATACACCTTTCCAGCCTGTGTTGATCGGCAACCCGCCTTTCCCCAGCCAGGAGAACCAGTCCATTCATCCTTGTTATCAAGTGCATACTGCACATGAAAGAACGTACAAAACTGGAAATGTCCATATTGTTATATTCTCTGCTACCGCAAAAACTAAGCAGGACAGATTTACTGGGAGAATTAATGTCTTCCAGTTTTCTCAATTATCATTGGTTTAATCAGACAAGTGTTTGCTTTAGACCTTGATGCTTTGTCTCTGGATAATTTTCAGCACCAGAAAAACAATGGGGTTGTAACTGCAAGGGATAAACTCTAAATTACCTGTTTCATTTCTCTACGTTGCTTAGGAGGCTAATGTCAGTTTGGAAAGGTTGGCTCATTGTGAGGGGATGTGTGTGTGTGTTTCAGGGGAGGACTCCTGAATTGCTGTGTGATGAATGATTATTTGTGATGGGCAGATGGAGATCAATGCTGGAGATGAGTGGAACTGAATGAGGTCTACCGAGAGGAAAGATGTACAGATTAAGGGGTAGTGATGACACGTGTTGGAAGGTAGGGAAAGAATTCATGTTAGGTGAGAGAGAGAATGGGAACCCAGCCACAACATGAGACTGCATGCTCATTTGCTCATTATGGGTAATGAGTGTAAAAATGTATTGAAATGCTGCCCATGGTATCTGCCAACATCTATTTGCATATTATTGTTCCCTTTGATTGGCAATATGTCCCATGAATGGGAAGAAAGTTTTGGTACAGACGGAAGGTCAGGCATCACTGCAAATATACTCAGGTCACTGTAGAGTCAATTAAGGTATTTCTCCTTCACTTGAAAAAATTCTACCCACAGTCAATTAGGAAGTGAACAGTTATATTGACTATAACATCCGTGTTTTATGTACTGGGCTTTAAAAACTTAAGATTATTACATGGGAACAGAGATACACAAATCGAAGCATCTCTGCCCCCCACAGAAAGAAAATTCTAAGAAGAGACATTTGTACTTTTTAGTTCTGTGAAACCAGTTAGAATACCACTCAGCCAACCTGACAGATGATCAATGGTGGGGTAATAACCTATTCAGGACAACTAACAATAAATCTGTCTGGTGACACTTAAATAGAAAATAGTAAGAATAAAATATCCTTCCGAAAATTCTTCTGTAAAACAAAACAAAACAAAAATCATGGTACCTGGGTGGCCATCTGGTTGAGTGTCCAATTCTTGATTTCAGCTCAGGTCATGCTCTCAGGGTCATGGGATCAAGTCCAGAGTAGGGCTCCATGCTCAGTGTAGGGAGTCTGTTGGAGATTCTCTCTCTTCCTCTCCCTCTGCCTCTCCCCACTCCCTGCCACTTGCGTGCATGCATACTCTCACGGGCTCGCTCGCTCTCTCTCAAATAAATAAATGAATCTTTAAAACAAACAAATTAAAAAAACAAAAAAGAAAACCCAAAAACGCAACTGTGATCCCAGCATTATGGTATGCTGAGTTACCCAGTTTGATCTAGTAGGAGTGTGGGGTTGGCCTGCCTGAAGCTTATTGGCATGAGAGACAAAGGAAGCTTCTGGGAAGGAACTCAGCCTAAGCAGAGAAAGTTCACGTTCATAAGTTTGGTTCAAAGCCAGTATGAAAGAAAGAGGACATTTCTCATGATAGCCAGGTTGCTCATATTGCATCCTTCAGCCTGTTTCCAGGATGTCATGGGAGAGGAGACTATTTAAAAGGAGAGGTAAGACATGACAAGTCTCTCTAGGCAGCGGGAGAAGAGGGCAGCACTGGTGTGTGGTTTGTGCAACTGTGAGTCAAAGCTAGCACAGCTGGACTTCAGGTGTTTTTTCTCCACCTGGGATAAGCTTGGAGCACAGGACAGATGTGGCTGGGGAGACCCCTGGGGCCAGATGGGAGAACGCATGGTATAGATCCTTCTTGGCACTCCGGGAATGGTTTGGGACACATCTGAGCAAGTAGGGGAGTGGAATAGATAGTGGACAGCATTTTCTTTTTGTCTGCTCACATTCTTTTCCTTTGGGAACTACCCCTTCCTCTATTTCCACAATACTGGTGGAACCACCATTCAACCTCCTCCCCACACTGCTGCCATGTCCCACAGAGGTATGCATGTGACCCAGGCTAGCCCACAAGAGAATGCCATTCTGCTGGAATCAGTGAAAGGTGCATGTGCTTGGGCTTATGACCCAAGCAGAGCCTATTAGAGTGTTTTTGTAGGGTTGAAAGGGATTCTATGCTACACTTCAAAGACCATCGCTTCTACCCCTGGAAAGATTTGGCAGAAAAATCCAGCCATCAGAAAAACTGTAAAATGGAGAGAACAAGACAGATTTTGAGCACCTGGCTTTAGCCTTATGTGTATCTGGCAAATTCTAAACTTTTCAGTTATGTAACAAAGAACTTTCAAATTTTCCCTATAGTTGTTTAAATCAGGTGTGGATTACTTACAGTTGAATGAATCTTGACTAACACAGAGGAGGGATCGTTTGTTTCTGCTTTTGACTCTTTCAAACTATGGTTGGCTGTGACCAGCAAAAACACGAATCTCAAAGATGTCAGGGATAGACTGTCCTTTCCTCAGTTTTGTGCCCAATGTCTCCTAGGGAAATTGTTAATAAGAACAGCAATACTTATCTTTGGATATTTTCAAAAACTTGATGGTTAAATGGGATAATTGCTAAATATGATGTGCCCAAGAGTATTTCCTCTGAAGTGTCCACATCTCCCCTCTCCTGAATAGAGCCTCATATCATGGCACTGGGGACCCCAATCTCAAATAGACAGCAATGTTCTCATTGCCCGTGTTTCTCTGAGAAATGAGGGGGAGGGAAGATAAAGAAGTGGAAGATGTCCTTTGGGGTGGAAATAAGATTTCTAATTTGTATTCAGCTGGAGAGGAGTTGAGAAAAGACAGTGGGGCTTTATCCTTTCCATCATTACTTCATGGAGAATCTGTGATTCTTATCTGAGATCCCCTCAGGTTATTCATCATTCATCACTTAACAAACGTTTGCAGGCCTCCGCCGGGCAGGCATTCTGCTTAGCACGCAACTTTGGACAGGTAGGACAGGGCCTTGCCTTGATGGAATTTCAGCCTAGCTGGGGAAGACAGATAATTAAACAATTTAAATGAAATGTACTATGTGTTATGAATGGGGAAGTATGGCATGCTAATCAAAACTCTTAATAACAAGTGAAAGAAACCAAATTCAAGCCAATTTAGGGAAAAAGAGTCTATTTACTGACCATAACAACCCTGGATACCTCTGTCTTCAGGCTTGGCTTGATCCAGGGTCCCAACAATGTAATCCAGTCTCTCTGTCCCCATCCTCATTCCTCTATCTCACTCTGATCTTTGCCTTTCTTCTGTACCAACTTCATTCTCAGGCAGGCTTTCTTGCTGGCAGAGATAGCCCTTGTTAACTCCAGAAAAACATCATCCTTAGTGCATAAGATCTCATAAAAGAGAGCTCCTTTTTCTCCCAGTCCCCATAGCAATTTCCTCAATTATTCAAAAAGCTTTTTTTGGTCCATGCCTACCACTGTATCAATAATTGTGCCCAGAACTTTGAGGTTTTATTTCTGGCAGTTCCTGTTTGTGGGTCTATCCTGAGGCTGCACGAAAAATCCATGAGGTGTACTCTTGAACACATCTTGGCAATCCCTGAAGATGACATGTGGACCGGATTAAGAGCATCAAGAAAGGTTTATTAGAGGAAACTGACGTGGGAAGATGAGTAACAATTTTTACAGCAAGAGCTAACATTTATCGCCAGCTTGCTGTGTGCCAGGCCCTGTGCTGAGCACTTTACATATGTATTCGCATTAATAGTCTCCACAACTTCCAAAGTAGGAGCGATTATTTTGTCCATTTCAGAGAAAATGAAATTGAAGCACAGAGAAGTTAAGTAACATCCTCAAAGCCCCACGGGTAGTAAATGAATAGAGCGTGAGGTAAGTGAATTGGGAAGGGGGACGTTCCAGGTGGGGAACGGCATGCGGGCAGACCCAGAAGCACCTCTGAGAAATGGATTTGGTGATAGACGTGAGCGTGTTGGGGACTTCAGCATCCCTGTTTCTCCTCTGCCCTTCACATTCTTTCAGAGCTTTGTTTCCAGAGACTGATAAGCCCATTCAGTGACTAAAGATCCAGATGATAGATGACGTTCAATTCCCTACTCATATCCAGAAACTTGGCCCAGTGTTCTTACCAAAAACCGTACCTCTATCGAAAATGGTCTTTTTTTTTAAGATTTTTTAAATTTATTTATTCGATAGAGATAGAGACAGCCAGCGAGAGAGGAAACACAAGCAGGGGGAGTGGGAGAGGAAGAAGCAGGCTCACAGCGGAAGAGCCTGATGTGGGGCTCGATCCCACAACGCCGGGATCACGCCCTGAGCCAAAGGCAGACGCTTAACTGCTGTGCCACCCAGGCACCCCTAAAATGGTCTTTTTGAGAAGGCTTACCATGGGTGGCCCATTATCCAATGGTTTTAACAGCATCGCAACAATTATGTGGTTGCCTGTTGCAGTTGTGTGATTCTACTTGGCAGATGGGCTAGTCTTAGGGAATAACCCAACCCAGTTAAGCTTTCACTTTTCCCTGGGTCCTGAAGTCATTGGTACTGCCATTCCCTGGTTGTTTCCCCACCTCCTTTGCCCCATATTGGAGAACTGTTCAAAACTGGTGGCAACATTTCTGGATGTCTTTCATTTTATAATAGGTAGGTCACCATCTCCGCTGCAAGCACTTTGAGACCCAAAGTCCGAAACCATCCTGTGGAGAAATACAGTATGCATGCATCACTCTAGAGCCTAAGGATACAACATCAGAAGTGGTATATTTCTATTTACAGAGACATTTGGAGGACAATCAGCTCTTAACACCTGTTGTCCAAAACTCCAGAACCAGGTAAGTAGCTTGTTTTCATCATTAAGGACAAGCAGTGTGAAATACCATTCTGTACTGTGGTTGGGAAAGATGAGGAAGAAGGTTAACAGTGAGTGAAAAGACCATATTGAGGTATTGCTGGAAGCCTTTAAGGTAGAATGACAATCATCTGATGACTTTTAGCCCCCATGATACTCTTTGAATGAACTTCATCTTCAGTACATGAACAGCTAAGATCTGCTTTCACCTTGGCCCCTTTAGAGAAACCTCAACCTCAGGTTCACCATGAAGCAGGAATTATATTAAGCATATTTACCAACCAGCATGGCACAGGCACCAATCAATCAGAACAGGTGTCCGACTATCAACAGGGGTTCCGTTGAACTGGGGCTAGCCCGCTGTATCTTGGCCCCACCCGCTGTGATCACGTATTCTCTTTTCACCAAAGAGACAGAATTCAATACCCAATACAAGACAATCGGATGCCCCCCTATGCCCATGGGTCTTAAAGGGGGGAGATTTTGCCTTCCAGAGGTCTTTTGGCAATGCCTAGAAACATTTTTGGTTGTGGGAGGGTGCAACCGTCACCTAGTGGGCCTGGGATCCTGCTGACTTTCGTACAATACACAAGGCAACAAAGAATTCTCTGGCCCCAAATGTCACCAGTGGAGAGAGTGGGAAACCCTGCTCTCGGTGAGATCCTCAGCTGCGCAACAGCTGCCCCAGCTCTGCGTTATGACCAGCCTTTGCAGACAGTCTTGCTGCTTTCAGCTTGTCACCTTGGGGGTGTGCCGTTGGTTCAGATCGAAAAGCCCCTCATAAATACTAAGCCCCTGGGGCTTTTTTCTCCACCAAGCCTCTTAGTAGTCAGAGAAGAAAACAATGAGGCACTAATGCAGGTATTCTGCTGCTATTTCCTTTTATGTGAAGCACACGTTGGATGAAAAATATTGATGCTAGTAATAATAATGATGGGTAGCCTTTATGGAGTCATTATTGTTATGTGCCAGGCACTGCATAGGGGCCTTTCAGGCTTTCTCTCAACTCTTACAGCAGCTCATTAGCTCATTAGCGTTCCTGTTTTTTTAGATGAGGAATCAAAGCCCTGAAGAGGTCAATTAGCTACTGAAAGTCCCACAAGTTACTCTGTCTCTACCACCTGTGTTCTCAGCCACTGCGTTGGGCTTGTGGCCTTCATAGCCCACTGTTACAGGAGGAATGTTCAGTATAAGAGGCAAACACAGACACCTAATTCCAAGATTGTGAGGTGAGCGTAGCTCAAAGCAGGAATAGGAGGGCTAGGGATATAGACATGTTGTTGAGAAGCCCAAAATGTCTTTGCATAAAAGTTCTACTTTTGCTTTGCCGAGTAGAAACTTCTGGGGTGTTTGGGTGAGCTGAGGTCTCATCCTTCTTTTTTTCTTAATGTGGCAAGAAAACTTTATGAGCAATGAACATTTTCAGAGCGCAAGAACCACTGTGCTAGGCTTGGCTGAAGCTGGTATATCACCCAAGGGGCATGCCTTTCTAGAAATCCAGAGGGAGAGATGGATTCTGCCAGATCAAATTCCTGTGGAAATGAGCTAAGCCTCCCAAAAGGTGATCATCTGGTGAGCTACCTCCGGGTGCTGCACAGAACCCTAAGGACCCGGAGGTCTATAGGCAGACCTTCCCTGGGTGAATGAGATGGGTGGAAAGGGCAGTGGAAGAGAGCCAGAAGTCTGGGTATCAGGGTCCATGACCTTTTCTTTGATTGCTCTTCTTCCAGTCAGAAGGGGAGAAGAAGAAGTAGGAGGAGGATAGAAGAAAGAACACGGAGTAGGAGGGAGCTAGTGTTTGTTGACAATCCCCCTCACTTTCCCACATTATCTCATTTAATCCTCTCAACAATTAGCCAAGGGTAGATAGTGTTGCCCTCTCTTAAGGAGACTGTAAGAAGTTAAATAACTTGATCAAAGTCACAAGCTGATAAGCAATGGAGTCCAGGGTCACGCCCATGCCTATCTGATGCCAAAGTCCGGTTTTCCCCAGTCTGCCACTCCGCTCGCAGCGGGAAGTGACAGCTTTCCCGGGCTCAGAGCACAGTGCTCACCTCAGGTGAGAGCAAGTGGGCTGCTTGTGGGGGCAGCACACCTATGAGACTGCAAATGCTGTAAACAAGGAGGGTGTGGAGAATCTTGAAAGTTTTCTGTCATCCGCACTGGGCGCAGGAGCCAAGTGCGAGAGAGCAACTGTGGGAAACACCTTACAGCCACAAATTGATCGATAAGCAAATGGAGACACTGGTCTTAGGTGTGGAAGAGCCCTGCACTGCCAGCCCGAGGCCGTGGCTCTGCTTCTACTAGGTCCGGTGACCAGCAAGCTGCCTCCCCCCGCCTTCTGTACAGCCTAAGGTTTGCATTGGTGGTACTTGGGTCATGACATTTGCAGCTCTGACAGTCGTTTGAAAATACGATTTCCACCATACATTAATTTGCTAGGGCTGCCATAATAAAATACGACAGACTGGGAGGGGCTTAAACAGAAGAGATTTATTTTCTCACAGTTCTGGAGGCTGGGAGTCTAAGATCAAGGTGCCAGCAGGCTTAGGTTCTTCCCCTCCCCCACATATTAGAATTTTATTTTTGTGTACACATTTGTTTAACAGTCCCTGAATTTCCAGGCCAGGTTCAGGTAACTCAAGAGCCTTTATAATTCATTTACATTGTCTAGATCCGAGGTATGCTGCAAACACAGTCTGCAGCAAAATGGGAAATAACATCTTTCTAAAGACAGGCTTAGAAATTCTAACCCGGTAGGTTAAGATGTTTCCTTTCTCTGCTAGCAGGGTGACTCATACCTAGCTGCGAGGTCACCATTCACAGGGTAGAGCCGAGAAAACAGGGTGCAGACCCCCAAAAACAAGACCAACTAATCCACCCTGTGTTTGGTACAGATTTCACAATTCCAATCACCTGTATTCAAAGGTAAACTTAACCAAACCTTGTAGGGTGCATGCGCAGTCAAAACTGGGATCACTGCCATTGGTAAGCCAGCAGCTGTGACGAGCCATACGGGCCTGTGTCCCATTGAAGATGAGTCGAAAGAGACTGTTCGCTGTTTGACCACAGAAAGCAGCATTAAGTCCAATATATGTCGATCCATGATCAAGTATATTCTTTCTGTTTCTGGAAGCTGGTTAATTTTTCTGGTTATGATATTGAAAATTAAGTTTTCCTTGACAGTATCATCTGGTTCATGATTTTCCATCTAGAGCCTTCTTGTCTCCTCATACATTTCGTGCCTCTAGCAGTCTCCCTCCGCCAGGCTGGGGCCCACTCCAACCTTTGCTCAACTGGACTGAGTGCCGCCATCTTGGGCTGACACATGACTGAGGTCCAAGTTTAGTTTCTTTTGAAGCTTGTTGATGGCCATTTTCTCACTGGGTCCTCACGTGGCCCCTCCTTTGGCCTCACACATCCCTGGAGTCTTTCTGTATGCCCTAATCTCCTTTTCTTGTA
This sequence comes from Ursus maritimus, assembly GCF_017311325.1. Classification (NCBI taxonomy): domain Eukaryota; kingdom Metazoa; phylum Chordata; class Mammalia; order Carnivora; family Ursidae; genus Ursus; species Ursus maritimus. Next base: position 9,890,869 of record NW_024423344.1, on the reverse strand, counting down.
AAGATGTCAATCATGTTGGATTGGGGCCTCATTTATTTTTTTTTATTTTTTTTTAATTTTTTATTTTTTAAAGATTTTATTTATTTATTTGACAGACAGAGACAGCCAGCGAAAGAGGGAACACAAGCAGGGGGAGTGGGAGAGGAAGAAGCAGGCTCCCAGCAGAGGAGCCTGATGGTGGGGCTCGATCCCAGAACGCTGGGATCACGCCCTGAGCCGAAAGCAGTCGCTTAATGACTGCGCCACCCAGGCGCCCCTAGGGCCTCATTTAATTTAATCCCCTTTCTAAAGACCCTATCTCCAAATATGGCTACAGTATGAGGTTCTGGGGGTTAGCGCTTCAACTTTAGAATTTTGGGGGACATAATTCGGTCTGTAACACACTATATAATCCAGAATGTTCTCATGTGTTTCCTAAATTTTTATGTCAATGAATATAGATAGCATCTGTATGTTGAAGAACACAGCAAAAATTATGTGAAAATAGCTAAAAACTTTTTCATAGAGCACAAAAAACTTCCAAACACTATGGAAATCCAGCAGGGAATATGTCCCATTGGTCTTCACATTTGAAGCCAATTTGAACTGGGAAGGTGAGTGAGGAAGATTCCTCTCTCAGTGGTGACTCCTGCCAGGGCTCAGGTTAGAGCTTACTTACCGTCAGTACTGGAGGGCTGGCCTGGCAAAGCAAGCCCAAGCCCAGGGCTCTAGTTAAACAGGGGCTCCAAAAGGTTTTCGTTTGAAAAATGTAATTTTAAAAAAAGAAAAACATTGAGGGGAATCAGGGCAGCAGGGAAAAAAATGGAAATGGTTAGACTTCTTCATACTTATATTAATATATATGTGTGTGTGTTATATATGTATATATTAGAGAGAGAGCAGGCATGTGAGCTGAGGGAATGAGGGGGATGGTGGATAGAGGGGAGGGGGAGGGGCAGAGGGAGACAGTCTTAAGCAGACTGCACACACTGAGAGCAGAGTCCCATGTGGAGCTTAATCTCACAACCTTGAGATCACAACCCGAGCCAAAATCAAGAGTCAGCCGCATACCTGACTTAGCCACCCAGGTGCTCCTTTATTTTAATATTTTAAATTTGAATATGTATGGAGAAGATAGGGCATCCTCAACTTTTCAGACCTCATGCTCTGGGTCCCTGGTTACCTGGCGCTAAATGCCTGAAAAGCTTGTCAGTAGTTGAATGGCAGGCCTGAGCTGGTTTCTTGACAAACCACAAAGGCCAGTGAGAGTTGAGGATGAAGGAGTGGGTGTTCTTTGACCATATAGATTTTGGGGGGAGGATGGGGCTGGAGGCAGAATTTTATCTTATGTTTTGGCTACAATCTTGGTTTTTAATAACATCTTTTCAGTTGTAAACTTTCAATGTAAAATATTGAGGTAAGTAGGTATACAAAACAACTAAAACTCATTCTAGGGACAACATTTTTTGTGGTATTTATTTATTTTATTTTATTTTTTTATAATAATTTTTTATTATGTTATGTTAGTCACCATACAGTACATCCCAAGTTTCTGATGTAAAGTTCCATGATTCATTAGTTGCATATAACACCCAGTGCACCATGCAATACGTGCCCTCCTTGATACCCATCCCTGGCCTATCCCAGAAGCCCTCCCCCTCCCCTCTGAAGCCCTCAGTTTGTTTCCCAGGGTCCATAGTCTCTCATGGTTCATTCCCCCTTCTGTTTACCCCCCCTTCCTTCTTCCCTTCCTTCTACCGATCTTCCTACTTCTTATGTTCCATGGGACAACATTTTTATGTTTCCATCTTGATTATGTACAATATGTGTGTATAGAATATACCCTTATATATGTGTATATAATTGTATGTGTGTGTATATAAAATTTTGTAGAATGATTCCATTCTTACAATCTGAGTAGTTCCCACAGCATTAAATATTATTGGAAAACATGATATTTAATGGCAGTTTAATATTCTATTCCATTTTATGAATGGATCTGAATGTGTTTAACCAACTCTTTATATTTGGACATCTATGAACTTTCTTCTTTTGCTATTATAAATCACCCTGTGATAAATATCCACGGACATGAATCTTTGTGGGCACCTCTCACATTTTCTTATAGCTGTATATTCTTACAAAGCTGTACATTGTAAGAAAGACCCTTCTGCTCAAGGGTAGGCACACTGTCTATATGGTAAAGAAAAAGCACTTGCTACCATAATGCAGTCATGCATACAGCTGGCTTCAAAGGTCTCCTGAGAATCGGGCAGAGATCTGACTTCATTCTCTATCAGCTAACCAATAGTCAAATTATCTAAACCCAAGGGCTGTACTTGTCAATGCTAATGGATGCCAGGCGTGTCACTGTCTCTCCTGGAAGGGCAATGTTTTGTCAAGGTATTTATAATTCTTCTCATCTGGCCCCAGGGAGAAAGTCCCTAGGATAGAAAAGCTGTATTAATCAGGACTCTTTTGGATTTAAGTGACAGAGACCTAACACAAATGGCTTTGGCAAAAAGGAGTACCTCTCCAGCTCTTTTCCAGATGGGCAGCTTCAGCGAGCACTGGAATGGGGACTTGGGCACGCTTAGCACTCGCTTCATCCCCCACCTTGGACTGCTCTGTGTCCACTTTGTTCTCTCAGCCTGGCTAATTGCACACAGCTGCCACTGTAGCTGCTGGTGGCACCTGGCTGACACCTGCCCAGCTCTGCTGTCAGAGAGGAAAGAGACTTCTCTTTTTTCCAATTCCCAAAGGACTTGGGATGGCTTCTAAGTTCTAAGTGATCTCAGTTCATGTCATCTACCCACATGCTGTGGGTCCTCACTGTAGCCAGGGAATAAGCGGCTTGGATTCAGGGGCCTCCCACCCCCAGCAAAATTTCTACGCTGACAGTGATGGGGTTCTGTGACATGGTCGTTCCTGTTGAAGATGCAAGAGTGGGGGAGTCTAGGAGGGACAAGAGCAGAATCTCCCGGAAAAAGGGATAGTGCTGCTTCCAGAAGAGCAAGAAGGAGCTGGCCAGGTAACATTAGAGGTCTTCTGAAGAATGCAGTGATAACTATGTTCTTCCCCTCCCCACCTGGACCCCCAGAGAACCAGGACAGTGATAGTTTAACCACTCAGTCCTTACAGGGCCAACTATTGACAGCCTTTTCCTGCAAAGTTCCTGGTTGTAAGAATACTCCTTTATTATGGAAGACGGAATGCTCCAATTTAGCATTTTTCATGACCCCACAAATCAGTCTAGTTGTTGAAGTTAATAGTAATGTGTTCTCTGGGCATTTGTTACGGTGCCAACCAGGGTGCTAAACACTTTCCATGAATATCGTCATTCATTCATCACCAGCACTATAATCCTTGTTTTAGAAATGAGGAGAGCAAAACATGGAGCAAATGAAGTAATTGGCCTAACTGGCTGTAGCTTAGCTGTTGCAAAGCCAGGACCTGAAGCCGTGTTCTCTGACTCCGGAACCCACATGCTTAACCAGTCCAGGATACAGTCTTGAAACACTAGAAAATGAATCAATTCCTTGATCTGCTTAATAATAACTATTATTAAATGAATACTTTCTATATGTAGACCTATACCAGGTGCTTTAAATATATACGTGTATAAACATATACTTTGTTATATACAAATGTAGATAATATACAGTTGATCCTTCAACAACACAGGTCTAAAAAGTGTAGGTCCACATATATGTGATTTTTTACAGTGCAGCGCTGTAAATGTATGTCCTCTTCCTTATGATTTTCTTAATAATGTTTTTCTCTAGCTTACTTTATTATAGGACTGTAGTATATAATACATATAACATACAAAATATATGTTAATTGACTGTTTATGTTATCTATAAGACTTCCAGTAAATTGTAGGCTATTAATAGTTAAGTTTTTGGGGAGCCAAAAGTTATACACAGATTTTTAACTGCACGGGGGTGGGGTGGGGTGAGGGGAAGAGGGAATTTGGTGCCCCAGTCCCTATTTTGTTCAAGGGTCAACTGTGCAGTCTAATTTTATATATAATATATAGCTTTATATATAACTACACTACATAATTATTATATATAATATGCAGTAGCTATGTAAATGTTTTTTTAATATATACTATAGTTTTAGGCTTACAAAAATTTGAGGAGACTAGATGGAAAAGTAAAGGGAATATATGGAAACTAAAGGGAATATCCTTTACCCCACTCAGTTTCCCCTATTATTAGCATCTTGAATTAGCGTAGTACATTTGCTACAGTTGATAAGCCAATATTGAACTCTTATTATTACCTAAATTCTATAATTTTTTAAAAGATTTTATTTATTTATTTATTTATTTATTTATTTATTTATTTATGAGAGACAGAGGGAGAGGCAGAGGCAAAGGGAGAAGCAGGCTCACCGTGGAGCAGGGAGCCCAATGTGGGATTTGATCCCAGGACCCCAGGATCAGGACTTGAGCCCAAGGCAGATGCTTAACTCACTGAGCCATCCAGACACCCAATTCTATAGTTTATATTAAGGTTTACTCTTTGTGTTGTACACTCTATGGGTTTTGGCAAGTGTATAATGACAAGTATCTACCATGATGTGTCATTTGAAGTAGATTCACTGTCCTCAAAATACCCTGTGCTCTACCTATTCATCCCTCCTCTCTCTTCCTCCCATAAGCCCTTGGCAACTACTGATCTTTTTATTTTGCTCTAATTTTGCTTTTTCCAGAAGTTCGAATCATATAGTGTGTTGCTTCTTCAAACTGGCTTTTTTCACTTAGCAATATATATGTAATGTTCGTCCCTGTCTTTTCGTGGCTTGATAGCTCCTTTCTTACCAAGAAACAGTATTCCATTGACTGGATGTACCATGGTTTATTTGTTCAGTCACTTATTGAAGGACATCCTGGTTGCTTCCAAGTTTTGGCAATTAAGAATAAAGAAAAATAAGAATAAAGCTGCTATAAATATTCATATATAAGTTTTTGTGTGGACACAACTCATTTGGGTAAATATCAAGGAATGCGGTTGCTTGTCTGTATGGTAGCACTATGCTTTGTTTTGTTATGTTTTGTGAGAAACTGCTAAAGTGTTTTCCAAAGTAGCTGTACCATTTTGCATTCTCACCGGCAATGAATGAGAGTTCCAGTTGCTTCATATCCTTGCCAGCCTTTGGTGGTATGGATGTTTTGGGTTTTAGCTCTTCCATGGGTATGAAGTGGAATCTCATTGTTTTAATTTGCAGTTGCTTAACAACATATGACATTGAATATCTTTTCATATGCTTATTTGCCATCTGTGTATCTTCTTTGATGAGGTGTCTGTTCAGGTCTTTCGCCCATTTTAAAAATTGGGTTGTTTTCTCATTGTTGGGTTTTAAGAGTTCTTTGTATATTTGGAGGACCAGTATTTTATCAGGTATGTGTTTTGCAAAGATTTTCTCCCTGTCCATGACTTGTCTCTTCATTCTCTTACCAGTGTCTTTTATAGAGCAGAGGGTTTTAATTTTAATGAAGTCCAACTTAATTTTTCTTTTGCGAATTGGGCTTCTGGCGTATTTAAAAAGTCATCACTAAACTTAAAGATCACTTAGGTTTTCTTCTCTGTTATCTTCCAGCATTTTTTCGTTTTGCATTTTACACTTAGGTCTATGATTTATTTTGAGTCAACTTTTGTGAGAGGTATAAGATCTGTGTCTAGATTTTTTTTTTTTTTTGGCTTGTGGATGTCCAGTTGTTCCAGCACCATTTTGTTGAAGAGATTATCCTTTCTCCATTGAATTGCTCTTGCTCCTTTGTCAACGATCAGTTGACTATTTTATGGATCTATTTCTGGGGTCTCTTTTTCTGTTCTACCTTTACACATATTTTTCTTTTTTGTCCTCAGCTTTACTGACTACATATTTTTCATTGTCACCACGAAGTTATGCCTATCTAGCAGGTAGTTAACTCCTTATTTTGCAGATGAGGAAACTGAGGCCGAGAGAGGACAAACACAATCTCCCTAGGACAGCAACTAGCTGGAAGAAGAGGTAGAGTTGAAAACCACATCTGTCTGATTCTGATTCTCTGCGTGTTTGTACCACCCATGCTGCCTGATGGTGCTAGGCTGGGACTTGGTCTGTCAAGTTTAACCGTAGAAGGTGCTTTCCAGGGCCTAAATGCTAGCATCTCCTTTCCTTACGGGTCTCTGGAAATCGTGGCTCACTTGCTCCTTGATTCTGATCAAGGTTGCCTGTCGCTCATGGTCCCTCTGGACCTGCCACGCAAATCTTCATCTGCCCGAAATAGCTTTACTTAAAACATTCAGCCAGTTGTTCTTAAGCTTTCCCCCTAACTTTTTGCTGAGACCTTGAGCATAATTATTTTATACCCTGGCTCACACGGAATCCTTTTTGCCAGGAAGTTGCTTGCTTATGTGCCTTGTGACTGAGGTTCTCCTAATGTCTTCCTGAAGACAAAGCCAGCTGGGTTGGATTGCTAAACCGAGCACAGTGCTAAAAATCCCCTTGGTTAAGTTCTGCCTGTACACCCATCTGGGCCTGGAACACTTGCTCTCAGAATTTACACATTAACTCTATGCTCCCCCTCTGTTTTGCCCAAAGAGGGCATCTCTACAACTTACTAAATTCTACTTTACTGCCAAGAGTCTTAAAAAAAAAAATCCCACAATCATATTTCAAACACTAAGGGATAGACTTCTGATAAGAATATAAGGCTTGTAAGAAAAGAATATAAGGTTTACACATTCCCAAACAGAGATGAAATAGCTTGCAGAAGATCACACAGCAAATGAAATGGTAGAATTCAGATTCTAATCCAGATCTGGTGTAAAGGCAAAGAGGATGGTCCATGAATCACAGCAGGCTTCCTTTGGTGTGAAGGAAAACATCCTTTCGATGGCTTTGTCAGCCAGTGAAGGAGGCTGTGTGAGATTCAGGAAAAGCTCCAGCACAGGAGACCTCCATAACGCAACCCGAGGGCATCATTTCACCACTGTTTAATTGAAACTGAAATTTGTTTTAAAACAAGCACATACCTAGTCGCTTATTATGACACCAAACTGTTCATTGTGACACTGTTCAAAGTGCCTTACCAATATTAGCTCATTTCTGTGTGTTCCTTAAAACCTTTCTCAAGCTAACACCAAGCGGTTATGTATTTTACAAACTGCTAGTGTAGTTCCAAGACGGTTTCGTATCCAGTGGCTGACCCTGAGCCCCTATTACTGACCAAGGACATTGGGGGGGGGGTGCGAGGGGGCGGTTCGAAGGTGTGGAGAGGATTCAGAGGCCACTGAACACTGTGCTATCATTTTTCTCGTTTTGTTTTGTTGTGCTGTTTGTAACAAAGTTAGAGGGAGGCTGGCAGGATTAATCTAGGACGCGCTCACGTCTCCCGTGATACGGATTACTGGATCTCTGTAGGTTGTAGTTCTTGCGTGGGTTTTTGCAGCAAAGAGAGACAACAAAGAGGGAGCTTGTGAGGGGAGCACTGTGGGATTCGGTTCTAAAGTTCTTGCCATCTAGGGGAGAGTAACTCCGAAAGTAAGCCGCTTTGACCAGCCAGCCGGTCAGGTGTGCTTGTGACACGGGCCGATTCAGGCTTCAAGGTCCTTCCTGACAAGGGACAAGAATAAGTTATTTATTAAAAACAAAGAATAGCAATAAAATAATCCAATGACAAAGAAATGAAAATTTGCTAAAACAAAACAACCCTTGAAGTGCTTCCCAGATGTTTTATCTCCGGAAGAGGAACCCTGGTGGCGAGTTCGGTGTCAGCTCGCCGGGGCCCGCCGCTCTGGGTAGCACCGCCGAGCCTGCGGCACTAGCCCCGGCCCGCGCGGTCCCAGCTGTCAGAGGACGGGAGGATGCAGTCGAGCCGCCGGCTCCGATTGGCGAAAAATGGCAACAAGCGGGCGGGGCGGCAGCGAAGGCGCCGGGAGGAGCCGCCCACCCGCCGGGGGAACCCCAGGTCCGGGTGCTGGGCGCAAAGACGCCCGGCCCCGCCCCCCGCCCGCCCCGCCCCGGCCACCGCCTCGGGCCTGCCGCCGCCGCCGCGCCGCGCTCCCATTGGTGACTGGCGGTGACGCGCGCGAGCGGCCCGGGCTGCCGGGGCCGGGGGGCGGGCGCGAGGGGCGGGGACCCGGCGCGCGGCTGATGAAACCCGGCTCCGGAGCCCGCCCGCCCTCCACGCTTCATTCAGTCGGCGCGGGCAGGTGTGAGCCGCCGGTCAACTGCCGGGCGGGGCGCGAGGCCAGGCAGCATCCGCTAACCGCAGCTCCCGCTCCCGCTCCCTTCGCGCCGCGCCTCTGTCCGAGCTGCGGTCCTTCCAGCCGCGCGTGCCTGAGCCCCTCGGCGGACCGGCCCGCATCCTGCCACCGGCCGCCCGCCCGCCCGCCCGCCGCCTCGGTGAGTGGCGGCCCCCGCCGGCGCCAGGGCAGCTGCCCGGGTCCGGGTCACCTTGGAAGAGCCCCCGGCGCCGCGTGGGGCCGCGGGAGGGCGGCGCGGGGAGCGGCGAGGGTCCGGCGCGGGGGGCGCTGGCATCCTCCGGGGTGGGCGAGGGCAGGGCGGGCGCGGGGCTGAGCGCGCGGGGCCGGTGCCCATGCGGCTGTCTCCTCCACCGGAGTCCATTTTGGTTCCCTGAAGGCGCGGCGTGGTGCATGATGCAACACCGAGTGAGTAAGCGTGGACGACCTGGCGCCGCCGTGATGCCGGCCGCGCGCGCCCGCCAGCGACCCCGCGCCGGGACCCTCGGGGTGGTCGGGGTGGGCAGGGTCGGGAGCCGCAGCGGGTACGCGGGCCGGGCCGGGAGGCATCCGGAGGCCTGCCCTTACATGGCGCGGAGCAGAGCACCCCGCCCCGCCACGAGGTCCGCGATGTGTCATCGCAGCGGTGGGAGCCCGCCCTGCGGCCGCGGGGGTGGTCCTGCGGCAGGTGGCTGGCCTGGGGACAGCGGCGCACCCCCGCACCCTGCGTGCGGCGCCCACCTCTCTTCCGTAGAACTCGTGTCGCGCCCCGGCCCGCCTACACTTCTTGTCTGAGTTTCCAGGGTTATTACGGGGAAGTTCCCCCCCTGGGTGGGCTTCCTTGTGACCCGATTTGATCTGTGAAGGCTGAGTTCTTCAAGCCTTCCAGATGGTTTGGAGCGAGAGGAAGTTCTTCCGGCTTAATAAAGACAACCTTTCCCCAGTGTGTTCCTTTCTGCGCAGTAGAAAACTTCCGAGACCGGGCAGGTCAAGCAGGCATTCTAAACCTGTGTGTACACAGAGCAGCCGTTGTGCTGTAGTACTACTACGGAGTGCTATTTTAGCTCCTTCCCCTTTTCAGTGGGTGTGGGAACCAGATACCAGCGGTGTTTGACTTGTAAGATTAGGGTAGTAGAGACATGTGCCTTCAGGAAGAAAACTGCACCACCCAATACACGCGGTGGGGCTCTCGAGAAGAAACCTAGAGTTGTGTTCTCTTCCAGATTAGGTATAGGAGGAGAGGGTTGGGATTTCAGTTCCCACGTATATTTCCCTAAAAATGTGCTCTTTAGAATTTGTCCAGCAGAACTGCGTATGTTGGCATGTGGCTGAATTTTCTAATTGTCTTTAAGTTGAATTATAATTTATTTGGGAGTTAATAGTAACATTTCTTGCCCTTTATGTTTGGTTCAGATAATAGGAAACCATGATACATTTATTCCCCTGATATTTTTAGTTGGTCTCGGTGGAAATTATCGTTATTTTTATATGAACACACCCTTCTGTCATTAAAACAAAAGGTCTTATTTAAGTCACATAATCAAAATAGAAGTTAGGGGACAGGGGTGCGTCGGTGGCGCAGCGGTTAAGCGTCTGCCTTCGGCTCAGGGCGTGATCCCGGCGTTCTGGGATCGAGCCCCACATCAGGCTCCTCTGCTATGAGCCTGCTTCTTCCTCTCCCACTCCCCCTGCTTGTGTTCCCTCTTTCGCTGGCTGTCTCTATCTCTGTCGAATGAATAAATAAAATCTTTAAAAAAAAAAAAAAAGTTAGGGGACAAAGTCAACAATGGATTGAAATAGTTTTCAAAGTTTTAGCATATTCCGATCATGTTAATCATTATAGATAAATTTAAAGAGCATCAAAGGAGTTCTGACGAAACAGGACAAAACTTAATAGAGATCAGAAATGTACAGAGTTGTTTGAATCTGGATTTGAGCCACATGCGTGCTCTTATGCACATAATTATTTGCTTTAGAGGAAAAGGCTTAGAAGACAAGATTGCTGACCTCGGGGAGCTTGAATTCTAAGACATGTTAATTATATTTGGTATAAGTACATGTTTATTGATTGTTCTAGTCTGGAGTTTCTTTTCTACTAAGACCAGTAAAAATATGTAATTATGTTGGCAGGCCCAGCATTATGTCTAATTGGATTAATCCCTTTTCATTATTAACTATGTGTTTGGAGGTATTGGTTTATTAATCCTAGGGAGGAATTTGAAATAGGAATAAGTAATGGAGGGAAACATTTTCCTGTAACCCAGACACATCTTGTAACTGTTTATCATTCCACCTGGTTCTTGGTCCTCATTCCAAGCAGGACTTATGGATGGGACCGTCGTGTTTTTCTGTATGATTGGTCTCTTCAGGCCTGGGACCTGTCTCTACCACTGCCCTGTTCCAGTCGAGGGCAGATCCCATGAACCATGAGGATTTTGCTTTTACTTTGGGTGAGCTGGGGAACCATCAGAGGATTACTTTAAATGCTGCATGGAGAAGAGATGGAGGTGGGGGAAGTGGGCAGGCATAGAAGCAGGAAGACCAGTTCAGACTTGTAACTTAAGTCTGCAATAAAATCCAATTCCAGGTTATTTGTGCCCAAGAGTGAGTGGCCATATGTCATTTTCTTGAGAGGTGATGGCGGCTTGGGCAGGGGTGAAAATGGTAGAGATGTGAGGTGGTTGAGTTCTGCTCCACCTGTAGACTTACCACTTGTTCCATCTGTAGATTTTAAAGGGAGACTCAACAGGCTTGGCCAGTGGATTTCATGTGAGGTGTGAAAGAGGTCAAATATGATTCCAAGGAGTAGAGCTGCCATATTAACGAGATGAGGAAGGTGGAGGAATGAGCATGTTGGGAAGGACTTTTTTAAAAGTCACAACTGACTTTTTTTTTAGACATTTCCATCCTCAAGGGTCAGGGCTGAACTAGATCTGTCCTCTCAGGGGCCCTTATCAAGTACGTGACTGCATTGTAGCCACCTGCCCCAGGGGTGGTGTCTTCCTTCTTTTTCACCTAGCTTTCTTGCTTCCTCACACCTGGCTTGGGGGATCTCTTGCTTGCAGACTCGCTGTGTTCCCTTGCCACCTTCCAGTAGGCACCGTGGCTGCGGGTTTGTCCCACGGCCAGGATGGGGACCCTCTGCTACATGGGGTATGCCTCCTTTTTCATTCTTGGGCACTTCAGGGCAGGGGTGCCCAGGGGTTTCTTGTGCTATAGGTCACTGGCATTGGATCCCAGGTCAAGGTTCTGTCCACCATAAGGATTTAGGTCTCTTCAGCCACTGATTAACAGCCTTGTACTAAACTTGAGGGGTATCTCTCCTCTTTCTCCGTAATGCACTTTCCCCAGCTCCAAAGCAGCTTTGGAAAGAACCACCCCTGCAATTGTTCAAACTGCCTCCGAGTTTTTCCTGGGAGGTTTAGTGCATTTGCCACCTGTGAGTCAGAAGAATGGGCAACAAATCAGTAAAACAGTTTGGTGGACTGCTGAATACGTTCATTCCACTCTAAAGGTGTTCCTTCAGATCTGTGGCATTGGCAGACCTGTGAGTAAGGCTGGTTACCTTACCTCTTGGTCAGGATTCATTCCTTCCAGGAGCACAGTCTGTAGGAGAGTCATTTCTGGACATTGGAATAGATTCTGGCATAGGGTTGACCCATCTTGCCACACCCAGTGGCTTTCATTTGGCTTTTTCCCCCTGTTGATTGTAATAGTTCGGACTCCCAGATGGTACATTCTGGTGACCAAATGGCATAAACGAGTTAGAGCCGTGTGTAGTTAGGGGCCTTTCCAGCTTCAGTGCAGCCTGAGATGCTGTGCCCTGAGATGAAGGAGGCTGCTTTGGGGAGCTGAGGACAAGTAGTACGAATGCTGGGAACCGCGCCACTACAGGCTTCTGGCGTCCTGGCTTGGCTGCTCTGTGGGCAGCTGCCAGAGAGGTGTTTAGACTTTCCCAACCCCGTGGACTTGCTCCATCCGTAGACTGGGGAAGCCTTCCCGCTCAGCCTCATGATAACGAAGCTCACAAACTATGAATTCCATAGTATTCTTTGGATGAATAAAGGTACCAAATCAGTACCTTTAGATTTCTTTCATGAAGGAAGTTCTTTCTGTTACCAGTCTACTATTCTGATGATGGCAACCAGAAATCAAGCTCAGGGACGCCTTCAAAGGCTGCTGCCGGGTGGACTTATCTGAAGGTGGAGGAAGAAATGTCCCCCAGCTTCCCTGGGCCATGATATTTCTCTGTCATCTCTCCCTTTCTCCCGAGGGGGTGGCGGCTCATTCTTCCCTTCTCTGGAGGCACAGAGAGCGTGGGCAGTTCTACTTCCTTAACGTCCTGCATGTCTGCTCCAGAACTTTCTCCAGGATGTTTGAGATAACGTTCTTGACTGTGAGAACAAGCGCATGCTTTCCCATTTGTGCAGGGGCGGGTCCTGACCTCCGTGTGCTCCACGAAGGGCGCATTCTATGTTGTAGTGGCACACTGGCAGCGCTGACTCCCGGGTGCGGGGGAGTGGCCTCTGCTCTGCGTGGCCAGCCTCAGTTCTCCGTGGGTCATGCACTGTGGGGTCACGGGAGATGCCATGGGGCCCTCATGCAGAAAGGGCTGGGTCCCTGAGTGGGGTCTACTAACAGGATAAGTGCCTTTCCTAATGTATTTGGCACATTTAAATTCTTTCCCATATTGTTTGACTAATAATTGGCTTCTCCTGCCCACCTTACAGGATTGAGAGGGTTTGAGTGAGGTCATCTATGTTATAGGTACTTGACACAGCTTCGGGCACACAGCAAGTGCTTAAAATGAATGTGAGCTATTCTACTAGAAAGAAAACTCAGTTCTCTGGTTTAGGTGTGGAGAACAGTAATTCTTTTTTTTTTTTTTTTTAAGACTTTATTTATTTATTTGACAGAGAGACAGCCAGCGAGAGAAGGAATACAAGCAGGGAGAGTGGGAGAGGAAGAAGCAGGCTCCCAGCGGAGCAGGGACCCTGTTGCGGGGCTCCATCCCAGGACCCTGGGATCATGACCTGAGCTGAAGGCAGACACTTAACGACTGAGGCGCCCAGGCGCCCCGGACAACAGTAATTCTTATAACAAGTTTGGTTTGCTCTCCCGTTTTGCCCAGGCGTTAAAGTACAGTCCCTTTCCCTTGGAACTGTGTCTAGATTGCAGGGGGTGGATGTAGTGCCAAGGTGTTGGGGGGACATTGAGCCTCTGAGGCCTCTGCTGACCCAGGTCCAGGATCTGTGGATGTGACCCTAGTTCCTTTAGACCCAAAGGGCTCTCTTTACCACTGACCTTTTACAGTTGAGGTCATGGAGGGCATTCTGTGGCCTTTTTGCCACAATGGGGAAGGGAGACATGGGGGGAGGAACCACAGTCTCTGGGGCTGTGCTGGCTCTAACTGCTTTGGTGACCTTGAAGCCATAAACTCTTTGGGGACCAGGGACCTCCCTGGGTGGGTAGGGGGGTCAGGTTCTTTTAGATCTCAGATCCATACACTTTGGGTTTAGCCACTCCTCTGGAAAGCTGAGCTGATGGCCCAGTGGTTGCCAGTGTGTGTCCGTGTGCACGCGTGTAAGACTGAGAAAGCGTGTGTGTGTGTGTGTGTGTGTGTGTGTGTGTGTGTTTATGTGTGTGTGTTTGGGGGTTTATCTACCCTCATCATAATCATCCTGACACATTTTGTCCAAATTACCCTGAGGGCTTTGGGTTTAGAAACCAAAGCCGAACACTTAGGGCCATCTCTGTTTTCCATCTTATTTCATCCTTTCCTGGAGGTGACAGCAGAGGGTCCCCTAGTGCCTTGGGGTAGGGGTGGTGGGCACCGCACCTGGGGCAGCAGTGGGAAGGCAAGGAAGGAAACCCACGCTTACTACTCACTGTTACTTCATCACAGTGTTGTAACTGTTGTCTTCCTATCTTAAGGTCGCTTGGAAGTGTATCTTCTTATCTGTCTATTGAGTGCCATTAACCAGAGTCTATTACATCAAATAGGAAGGAAGGGAGAGGCCTGGGGCTGGGTACGATCAAGATTCACCAGCACTTACTGAGTACTCACTGTGTGCTTGGCGCTTTATGTTTTCATGTAATCCTCATAGCTGCCCAGCTACTATTTTGAGTGATGGGAAACAGAAGCCCTGAGAAGTGACGCAAGTTGCCCATAGGTAAGCGCCCTTGGGCAGTAAGAGGCAGAAGGAGGATTTGAACCCTACGGGCCTGTGAGTCCTGACTGTCACTGCGCTTTAGGTCTGTGGGTGGCAGCTTGTGCCTGGCGCCAGCCTCCCCTGGGAGTGTGTTCTGGCATGCCACATGCAGTGGGCAGTGCCAGGCCTGAGATTTCAGCCCGCATACCTGCAGCCGCTCTGCCCCACGCCCCCTTGTTTCTGACTGAGCCCTGGAGCCACGCCGCTGGACAGCACCCTGCTTTTCCTCCACTCCTGCCGGCCTGGAACACAGTGCTTTCCTCCCTCCGTGCCCGCAGCGGAGTCCTGCGTCTGGTGCAGCTGGGCTCTGGTTCCCCTGGACAGCTGTGCGGGGAGGCGGCCAGACCGGGAGCTGGCGTGTGTGGTGGACATCAGTGGCACTGCAGGCTGACAGGGTCTCGGTTTGGCATCCTGGTCACCAGAGCGGAACTAGATGTGGGATTTGCTGCCCAGGCACTGGGGAGCTCTGTTTCATTCCTGCACGTGCAGCCATCCGGACTCTAGGAGAGTCCTCTGCAGGGTGTCGTGTGGGAACCAGGAAGTTCACATGGGGGCAGTCAGCCTCCTTCTGGGGACCCAGGTCTTGACTTCTGATTTCCTTAGTATGCCGAGGCGGGCTGTCCCAGCCAGGGAAGCGGCCAGGGCCATGAAGCTGGCAGGTGGAGCAGGGATAACTTTCTTACCCCTCCTGCCTTTCTTCTCCTTTTCTCCTGCCCTGTTCCTGCCTTGTTTGTCTAACATCTCGAACTCTAAAGAAAAGTTGCAGGAGCAGTACAAGGAGCTCCTGTCTGCCCTTTTCTCAAATTCACCCCAGTGTTTGTGTTTTGCTCCTTCTAAGAACTTTCTGTGTAAGTATCTGCAGCTCCATCGATCTGTCTGCACACACCTGTATGTGTTTTTTCTTGAATGATCTGAGAGTGAGCTGAAGACATCATGCCCTTTTATTTACCCCTACAGACTTCAGTGTGTATTTCCTAAGAATAAGGATGTTCTCTTGCATTACCACAGTATGATACCCGAATCAGGAAATTAAACATTGATTCACATTGTTAACTAGTCCACAGTCCATATTCAACTTTCAGTTGTCCAGATAATGTCCTTCATAGACATCTATATACATAAAATGTATGTAATTTTGTGTGTGTGGGAGATGATCTTTCAAAGGAACTATGGTCTAAATTTCCAACTCAAGCCTCTTTAAGAAAAAATGTTTCTGAAAGTTAGAATGCTCATTGTGAAAAATTTGGAAACTACAGAAAAATAAGAGAAGGGGAAAATAAAAATCATTTGTAATTCCAGCACAGAGGCTTAGCGCTGGGCTGGGTAAAGGGCTTGCAGAAAGTTGGGTGTGGAAGGCTTTCGCTCGGGATGACCTGGTCACCCAGACCCACAACGCAGACGTGCAGGGCAGGAGCCCATGGTGTCCTCGGGGTATGGGGAGGAACAGGCTCCCTGTCTGGAGTGGAGCAGAGGGGAGGCTTTTTCTTGCCCCAGCCCACCTCTTGGGGCGGTTGCCCACCTGAGCAGGTGAACTTAACCACCTCGGGGTAGGGGAGGGTGGAGATCATTAGTAAATACCCAGAACTTGTTCAAGACTTGAAAAGAAATGTTGCAGGTCCTCTCTTGTCCGATGTATATACACCCCTGACTTCCTAGACTTAGCGGAGGGGGGGAGGATGGGCATGGGCCTCAATCCAAAGAAATGGTCCTGGCCTCTTGGCAAGTATCTTGCGGTTACTTAACATACTTGTTAGGCTTGCCTGTTGATGAACCTCTTGCGCCCCTGCTAGAGGGCCAGTGGAGAAATAGGGGGTGAAATTCTAAATTGTGAATTTTGCTCTTTGTCAATGACTATGCTGCCCAAAAGTTCATGGGGGAAGGATTCAGAACTTTCCTAGGAAGTGTGGATCTTGCTCCTGCATTTCATTTATGCAGGCTACCACCCTCTTTGTCATCACCAGCAATAACTGAAAGGGGCTCACTTTTTCCTGGCCTGGAAGGGTCTTCGCTGAGTGAATCTGGGATCTGGAATGGTTTTGTTCCAAGAAATTGCTATCGCCTTGTCCACAGCTCCCCATCCATTATACCTCAGTTTCCCTGAGCTGTAAACCTGCCTTATGTGTGAAAAAGGGCTTCTGAAGGGCGTGATCAAAAGCCTCAAGTATTTTTCCATGTGTTTATTTTTTCTTCTCCTGCACCAGACCTTCTCCTTGAAGGAGCTGGCCTTGAGAGTGACAGGGTGGGCAGCCGCCCAGACTGTGGACACCCTGCTGAGGCCACGGAACTCCTAACCTGGATGGGCCAGGACCGGAGGGCTGCTCTTCAAAGAAATCCTTTGAAGTGCAAACATTTCCTTTCCTGAAAAGAAGGGAAATTGAAATGAAAACCTATTGTTCTGTGCAGACAATGTTCTCTTGGATCAAAGAGGGAGTGAGGCTTATAAAGGGAGATTCACAAATTACACCTTAATGTGGTGCATGGTGACAAAGGTGTGACTGTGTTGATGTCCGCTGCCCAGGCTCTGTGAGCTGGTAAGATTGTATTTTTCTCCCTTACCTAAGGTCCTAAATCTAGGTTTTTCATGCTGTATTTAACTATGTCTCTTGTTTGTGTTTTTTCTTGCGGTAAGCATTTAGAAGTGTCTTTTGATAAATTAGGACACCATTCAGGATGGAATATTATGTAGCCAATGAAAATGGCATTTTGTTTCTTTTTTTTTTTTTTAAAGATTTGTTTATTCATTTTAGGGGGTCAGAGGGACAGAGGGAGAGGGAGAGAATATCAAGCAGACTCCCTATGGAGCATGGAGCCTGAGGTGGGGCTTGATCCCACGACCCCGAGATCATGACTCAAGCAGAAACCAAGAGTTGGATGCTCAACCGAGCCACCCAGGTGCCCTGAAAATGGCATTTTCAAAGAATAGTTAGTCTTCTGGGAAAAACTTTGCTGTTAAAAGTGCAAGTAAAGTCTGGATGCAGTGTTCTGTGTTCAGTATTATCTTATCTGAGAGATATATATTTGCACAGAAAGGAAACACTGTTAAAATTGGACTTTGGTTTGTTCACTCATATGTATGTAGCACCTAAAATAATGCTCAACAAATACTTGTTGAATGGATATTTTCATAGTTCGTAAAATAATATTATTTTTTAATTTATTCTTTTATTTTTAGAGAGAGCATGTGCAATTGGGGAGGGGAGAGAGGGACAGAGGGAGAGGGAGAGAGAGACTCTTAAGCAGGCTCCGTGTTCAGTGTGGAGCCTGATGCGGGGCTGGATCTCACAACCCTGAGATCATGACAGGTCAAAATCAAGAGTCCAACACTTAACCAACTGAGCCATCCAAGCACCCCAATAAAACAGTAGTATTTTAAAGGAGGAATGTGTTTGGACTACATAGTAACATTTTGGCAGGTGGAAAGAACAATAAATTATTTTAAATTTCTATTGTACTTCTGTCCTGGCATCTCAATTTGGGGCTTACTTTGTTTTTTGGTACAAATATGTTCCACGTTTTGTACTTTGGTACAAATCATACTGTGAATGAGTGACTTTGACATTTCTAGTTTTGGAATAATCCTCTACTATTGAAGTTAGAGTATCAGAATGTTAAATTTTTCCTGGGCTGGCTCTTAGTTTCACAGATGGGGTAAAATCATATCTGTTCACATACTCTGTAGCCGATGTACCATTGGAGCAGCTTGTTCTGTCCCGTTGTTGAGAATTTTTGCCTGGTTTGTCCAGGATGTCTCATCTTTGAGTATTAATACTACCATGAGACACTGCCTGTACGTTGTCCTGATTTCTCAACTATAAGTTCTTTAAAAGCACGGTATCTCACCCTTACCTGCAATGTAGGTTAGCTTTGAAAATGGCCCTAGTCTTGGTGGTTTTTTGCAGGAAGGGTGAATGTTACAGCCACCCGTACCTGTCCTAGGTCAGATCATTTCATTCCTATCGGAAGGACACAGGCACTTAGTTTTCAGAGCTGTATTGGCAGCCTTTCCACCATGCCATCCACACAGGGTTCTGGAAGCCTGGTCTTTGGGAGGGCTTTCTTCGGGCCGTTTGGGATAAACTGGTGGCACCCACACACTGGTTCTTCTGAGGGTGGCGGCTTGCAGACTCCGGTGGCTGCAGTCCACAGTAACAAATCAGTTTATATCGTGAGTACACACACAGGGACATACATGTCTATAGATTAAAATGAACGTTTCCGTGAAACATCACCCATTATTGTACCTGCGGTGCTTTCTGATAATTTTTAATCTTTTCTATTGCATGTTAAAAAAAAAAAAAGTCCTGGTGGCAGCTTGCAGTTTGCAAACGCTGTGAGGCTTGAGCATGTTAGCCTGCAACCCCACCTGCCGCCCCACCTTGGTGGCCTGAATTTCAGGTTTGCTGGGCTGGGGCATGGGATGAATTCTCTGTCCAGACCGATTTGGACAAAGGCAGTCAGGGGATAGAGGTTTCTTTTCGTGGTGCTTTGAGGGTTTCTAACTGAAGTGGACATTCTTGTTGGTGATGATTCCCAAGAAGGTGCATAGGGACACAGGGCAAGACCTGTGTGAGTTCTTGGTGTGGCTTCCTGCTGATGGAAACAAGGTGGGCTCTGTCTCTCGCTCCCTTCATGTGCTGGTGGTTTTAAAGGTGGCCTGGTCAGGCTGCGTGTGATTTTTCAGAGATGGCCTAAACGTTTGTTAATTTCAGCACTCTGAAAAGTCTTTTTTTGAGTTTATTTTATTCACTGTGATTTGAGGAAGAACCTATCTGAAAGATGAGCCTTTCAGAGTTAAGGATTTGTGGGAAGAAAGGGGAGAAAAGATGCATTAATAGAAATATTAATTTTTGGACTTTCAAGTCTGGTGGATTAAAATTGAACAGAGTATTGAAAATATAATATTAGTAGTAGCAATCATATCATTAAAGTTTTCCTTGAAAAGTTTGAATGGATTTTATATAAACTGGAGTCTTGCTTGAGAATCATTTGATTTTTTTTTTTTTTTTTTTGGTTAGAAAATAAATATTTTTAGGTAACAAGTTAGTGTATATAATTATTTATTTATTTATTTATTTTTTTAAGATTTACTTATTTATTTGGGAGGGAGTAGAGGGGCAGAGGGAGAGAATCTCAAGCAGACTCCCCGCTGAGCGTGGACCCCCATTTAGGGCTCAGTCCCAGGACCTATGGGATCATGGCCTGAACCAAAACCAAGAATTGTATGCTTAACTGACTGAGCCACTCAGGCTCCCCTGTGTATATAATTCTTTTTTTTTTTTAAAGATTTTATTTATTTATTTGACAGAGATAGAGACAGCCAGCGAGAGAGGGAACACAAGCAGGGGGAATGGGAGAGGAAGAAGCAGGCTCATAGAGGAAGAGCCTGATGTGGGGCTCGATCCCAGAACGCCAGGATCACGCCCTGAGCTGAAGGCAGATGCTTAACCGCTGTGCCACCCAGGCGCCCCCCCTGTGTATATAATTCTTAAAACAATTGTAAATCAAGGGAATTGATTCTGTGAGCAAGAGCATAGTAACAGAAGAGAATCAGAACAAGATAAGCTGCCTACTTCGTTGAAACATTGTACAAATATCTGTCCTTGTTTCTTGTAAACTTCTTTTATTTATTATGCTTCTCAATAATAATAAATTTATTGTAAGAATTCAGAGTACTTAGTTTACAGTCTTTTAAAAATTCATCTGTGAGAAACAGATATTACCACCACTACTGATACTATTTGAGAAGAATCCTCATGAACTTGATTTTATGCTCTTATATATGTTGATATTATTTGGCATAGGGGATAATCTGTCATCGTAATTGTGTAACATCCCTCATAAATCTATAACCTCAAATTTGTAACAGCTGGTTTTGTTTAAAAAAAAACCACTTTTGTTAGAAGACATTTCTTTCTTTCTAGAGGGCAATCTTGGGTGATATTAGGCAAGAATATTCATTAATTCTTTGAGTAATCTGATTTGAATTGGGAAGAATGTCTTACTAGTCTTAGAGTTGGATACAATTGGAATTTTGGAAATTATCAGGAGTAGTTTGTGGCAGGATTCAGGCCTGATTACTGAAACTCTCTCAGGTCTGTGGTCTGATGAGTCAGACAAGGGAATTGCCACCCTAGATTTCTTGGGTGATTTTGAGTGAGGGCAGAGGCTGGGGAGGAGAACATACTCTGCACAAAGTCCCACCACATTCCTGTTACTTCTGGCTGTCTGTTAACCATATTGCCTTGAGGATCTGCAAGGGAGTTCTTGCTGAATCACCCCAGAGAGCCTTTGAGCTGGTGGGGGGTTTGGAGCTACTTAGGGGTGTTGGCTCCCCCGCAGGGGTCTCTTTCCAGCAAGGTGTGTGACTGTGCGTGTGAAGGAAATACCATTTGCCCTGGAGAGACAGTGAGAGCAAGGATAGAGGAAGGGGGCTCATCCCTCCATCCTGATGCTTTGTGGGAGCAAGCAGCACCGCCCCAAGTTCAAATGAGTAATGACTCAGAAACTGGTTCTCTCCCCTTCTTCTAGAATGCTCTTGCCACTAGACAAGACCTGCTCTTGAGCTCACAGGACTTTGTGGCCCACTGTATTATGTGTATGAGCATGGATATAGGCTCCTTTAAACTTCTGTGGCCTGAAGCCAAGTCCTGCTAGGTCTAGACATCACAAAAGGCCCACACCTACAGATGCAGTTGTACACTAATAAGATAAAAATTTAAGGCTAGGGACGAGAATAACCGTGTCATATTTTGTTTCTGGAAATGTAACATGCAAAGCAAGAGACTTTGTATTGTGTGTGTTGGATGGATTTTGCAATATGCCCCTTCCTTACTACCTTTGCTCTTCCATCACCGTCTAGAAAGCGTGGAAGTAAGCACACACATATGGATTGGACAGATGTAATAGGGCAGGCATTAAGGAGAGAGAAAAGGGATGCATTTCAGTAAGTCTGTAAGTTAAATAACTTGCATAATGTAATGGTGCCTTTCATAGCCTAGGGTCAGACTTCAGGAGGCTCTAAACTACCGAGACCAGTACACGCACACAGATCCTTCCCTGGGGATCTCCCTGTAATGCAGCTCTGATTCAGCAGGTCTGGGGTGGGCATTTCTAACCAGCTCCTGGGATCTCTTGGATGAGCAGGCATCTGTCTACCTCTGGAACCTGGACCTCAGAAGACCTAATAAGCTCCCAGGGACAGGACCCAGGCACATTTGTCTTTGTGGCTCCAGCACCTGGAGCAGTCCCTGGTATTGAGTAAATGCTCAAAAGATGCCTTTTCAAGAGCTCAAGCAGTTGTTGAAGCCCAGAGGCTTCAGGTTCCCTGTGGTGGGAGGGGTGTGGGGCCCATTGGTGTACTCATTCCTGACCAACCTGATTATCTGTTTACAGCCGACTGCAGATAGGAAGTGGTAAGTCAGACTGTAGAGGTGGGGCTTCTAACCCTGGGGAGAAGTGATAGCCGAGGCCCTAGCAGTAGGAAGGTGGCAGAATAACATAAAAGGAGATGCAAGAAGTAAATAACCACCGTGGTTTGGGATACTTCAGCAGAGCGGCCAGCACCCCTCCCCATTTCAGGAGGTCGGTGTGCATGACCATCTGCAGCTCTGTACCTCGGTTTCCCCATCTGAAAACTGGAGAAAATTACAGCCCCCCACACTGGAGACTGTGTTGAGGATTAAATTATTAAATATATCAAGTGAGTTTAGAATATTGCCTGGTATTCAATAAATGTGAGCTATGTGTTTTATATCAGGATTGGTATATAAAGGGTTAAGCTTCAGCCATCAGGGAGGTTTCTGCCAAGGGAGGAATCCAGTTCCAGAGGCTGCACATACATGTGTTATTACTTTGCTGGTAAAGGAGTAGGTGTAAATTAACATGCAAAGCGATTCCTCCAGAAGGCTGGGGAGTGGTGCAGTGGGCTCAGGAGAGGTTCCTACTTGTTCTCTCTTAGTCAGGAAATTCTTAATGCAAGAGATGAATGTCAGGAGCTTTCTAATTAAGGGGCAGGGGGAGACGTGCCAAGGATGGGGCATGGCGGTGCCAGAGCGGGTATGGGAGGTGAGGTTCCATGTCCCCTGCTCGGAAGACCATAAATCAGGGTGCCACTTCTCAAAGGAGGGCGTGCATTTGGGTGGATGCTCAGGTGTTTAAGCCCCCTTGCATTTCCTTGTGTTTGGTTCTGAGCGGTTACAGAGATGGATGGCTGAAGGTAAAAGGGGTGCTCAGGCGTAGATCCCATCTGCCTCCCAGAGACGCTGGGCTTGGCCAAGGGGAGAGACTTGCGTTTGAGTAGTCAGGGAAGAACTTGGCTGCTTTTGATGGTCATTGAGTTAGAGGCTTTGTGCCTAAGACACGTATTGGCTTTGGGATATTTAAAGTTTAAGAAAGAAGGTAAGCAGAACAGTTTCTCAGAAAGCTTTGATATGTTCCTGTTCCCCCATGTTTCACGGCAAATGCTGTGAAAATCTCCAGAATTCCTCCAAAATTCCTTGATGTGAATGGTGTTCTTGTACCCGTTCACAGGGGAAAAAAAGGCGGGGGGCTGGGGGGAGCCATGGGAATGGAGTGTTACTAAATTCGGTGTGTATGATTTTTATTTTTGCTGTGTTGCCTGGGTTCCTTAATTTATATGATTATGAGAAGTCTTTCTGTCAAATGGTGTATAGAAACATCATTTACATTTTTCTGTAAAATTTGAGACCTGCCATCACTTCTGTAAACACTTGTGAGCCAAGACTGGACCTTCTTGGGAGCTCCGGGGATGGCAGTGGGGATGGCAGTGGGGATGGCGGGGTCAGGGCGTGGGGCGGACTGACCCGTGCCCTATACTCTGTGCTTTTTTGTAGTTTCTGCCTTTTGCCTTCCGCATGTGTTGCGTTTATGAAATCCCATGATGGCATCGTTTCTTTGGGACAGTCACGTTTTATTTATGGCATCTCATACAGGAATGTAGAGGGTGGTTTCTAATCAGCATTTCTATACTTTTCAGACTCGAAAAACCTGCACATTCTTTGTCTCACCAGGTGTTAAGATGAGCTGCTTATAGGGGTGAAACTTTGCAGTCGGGCCTGTGAATATCACTCTGCTTTTTAGCACTCGTCACGTTGGCAGAGATAGGTCTTTCTAGATCAGCAGAGCAGCCAGGTAAGGAAATTAAGATATGTTTTAAGGCGTAAAAAATGCCTTGTAAAGGAGACGGTTATGGCATCCGGCACAAGTCCCACTCTTCATGCACGTCTGTGTATTGTCTGAACACAGCAAGGGGTAACTTGTGGGATAGGGGATGTTCTTATGAACGTGCAAGGGAGTCAGATGTAGTAGGGGGCAGCATGGGCTCTAAACATGGCTCAGTGAAAGGTGGTTAGCTCCTGGAGCCCTTTTGTCCTTTGCTGCCTAGCCACAGGGGACTCATCACATCTTCCTCCCCAAGTACCCCAGGCTTACCGCTCCCCTGTCAGTTAGACAAAGCCTAGAAGTCCAGAGACCTCCATGCTACTGGCCTAGCCATGGACTAAGGTGATCTTGGGCAAGACTGAGCCACATTTTCTGCTTTTGGATTCGGAAGAGATTGGGTTAGGATACTCTCTTTGGGGGTTCTAGCCCTTAGCGGGAAGTTGGTGACATTCCATGATTATGGAGCTACTGAAGAGCTCCATGTGGCTTGATGTCTATACTACAAAAGTAGGTGTGGAGTGGGAATAGTGGTAATCTGCTGTAGTAGAAAACAGGTCTGGCGTTGGGTTGGTGCAAAGCTCTTGACTCAGAAGTGTCACCTTGGCCTGCGTTAGCTCAGAAATAATGAGCCGGGCCATTAGTGCAGCCAGGGGAGCACAGTGGCTCCTGTAAAAAAAAAAAAAAAAAAAAAAAAAAAAAGTACCTGGTAACCAGCATCCACATGGTCCACCAGACTCCCACCCCTTCCCCCTCAGGAATGCTCCAGAAGAGCCTGTGCTGGTCGGAATTGTGTGCTTCCTAAGTGCATCTCTGGAAGGAGTGAGCAGTCTGGGACAAGGGTTTCGCGGCCCCACGCTGCGCTGGTGGATGTTTACCCTTGGACAAGGGCAAGAACTTCCTAGCAGGGGCAGCCGGTTGCCGGTGTCACGCGCTTGGCAGCAGTGTCCGGTTGTGTGGGGCGTCTCCTGCGGAGGCTTTGGAATGTCGGGATAGGCCATGAGAAGCTTCAGTCCCAAACTATCTCACCAGGGAAGGAGCTTGAGAGAGGTGACTTTTCAAAGGACTAGCCAGCCCTACACGTCAAAACATACACAGGCCCCATCAAAGGGAAAGGAAAGCAAGCTGGCCTGTGTTAACCCACCCAGCTTGAGTTTGGGATGAGCCCTCAGCAGCAGCAGCAAGAGTGGTCTTCTGGAGATGGTGTTTCTGGAAACCCTTGCCAGTGTTCTTGCTTCTGCTTCTCCCCCGCCTCCTCTGAGAGACCTGTTTCTCCGCAGTGGAATGAAGAAAGAGGTCTGAAAGAGAAGGGGCGGGTTCTTGCCTGCTGCCAGGTACTGCAAGCAGAGAAAAGGGAATATGTGACTCTTTTTTAAAAAGTTTGCTGCTTTTGATGGGCTGTGACAGGGGAAGCAGTGTGGGGGGTATGGAAGGGTCACTGCTCTTCCGGCGGTGGTAAATCTTCACGGGGCACTGAGAGCCTGACTTCCAGGAGGGGACAGCAGTTGAGAGCTGATGGTCCCAGACTCGCGTTGCTCTCTGCTCGGGAGCAGCTTCCCTTCACCACTGCTCCTCAGCCCTGGCCCCGTCCCGGGGTAGGCTAGCTTGGGGACAGATGGTGGGACACCCGGCACCTTTCATGGGCTTCAACTTCAAGGACCCCCTTCTTTAGGGCGTTCTGCTCAAGGTCTTTTAGATTTGCCGTAGTGGACGCGATCTGGCCTGTGACAGAGTTTTCTTAGTTAGACATGCAGATGTGTGGGTATAAAAATAACACACCGGTGTATTGAACAGCACACACTCAGCTGTGCCACTGAGTTCACGCAAGGTTCAAAGGAGGACAAAGGATGGCAAGTAGTCAAATTTGCAAAAACAGACTTCTCTTGTACAGCTGAAGTTCAGATGTCTTAAATATCTGCTCTCTGGACAGAAATCCGATAAGGGTTGTATTACAGAAGAGGGGAAATTTCTAGTCTGCAAGTCCCAAAGAAGGTTTTGCTTTTGTTTGGGAATGGAGGAGAGTTTATAAGAGGGGTGACTGGAAGATTTGGGACTGTCCGGTGTGGCAGTGCCAAGGGAAGGAAGTGTGATCAGAGTTTGAAGCTCCCCACAGGCCTTGGCAAGGTGAGCCGCAGATTCATCAGCCATCCCTGCAAGTCAGAGATTGTCCCTTGTCAGGACTTCCAAGTGTCTTAGCATACAAAGCAAAGAGTGCTTTCTGCGGCTGGAGACAAATTGACAGAAGCCGAGGGAGTAGAGGCGGAGAAGGGAAGGGGGCTCGAGAAGAGTGTGGTTATTGATAGTTGGGTGGAGCCAGGGGTGTTTGGAGTTTATCACCAATCCTTTGCAAGTGCTATCATGGGACATGCGTGCTCACAAAGCAAGCTTTGTGGCCAAAGACAGGACTCTCGGCCAGAGTACACCAAGTTTGACCGAGATGTTATTTCTTAGTTCTTTGCTCCCCAAAGCTGGGCTGCGTGGCATTTCAGAGAGAAGCAGGATAAACTCAGGGCCTAGGGTGCCCATTCAAGTTGTCTTATTTACATTCTGTGGTCCTCATAAAGTGAGTCGCAACCCCAAGACGGGCACAGGCCCCTTGGAACCAAATTCCAGGAGATTCCCCTGCCCTCTCTGGGTTTTCCTTCCACCCCGTCCTCCCTTACCTGGGACCTTAGAGGGCACGCCCACACAGGCACCGCTGCCCTGCGGTTTGTGCCCAGTCCTTACTTCTCCAGCTGTTCCGTGTCCTCCGCACCCTCTCCTCCCCGCCAGTGCAGTGCTTGTAACTGGCTCGTGCATTTGGCTTCAAATGTGGGAGCCCGTTGAGTGAGTCGCTCTGCTCCGGCTAACCCTGACCAAGTTGGGTGGGAGTAACAGGTGGAGTCCAGCTGGATCACTGGCCAGAGCTGTGGAGAAAGCCCGGGATGCCATCAGGAGCGGTCCACCCTGGAGGGAAGGTGGCCTCAGAGAAGAGGCACGGGAAAGGGGAGCTTTCAGCCCCCTCTGACTGTCAAGTTCACTGTCCCTTTAATCAAAGCAGACCCATATATTTTGTATGGAATTTTATTTGAATTCTAGAATTGACCTTGTGTTTCACTGTTGATAATTTGTGAAGTTTCATACTGCCACTTAAATGTAGGTCATTAACTTAAGAGATCAGCAATGGACATTGTAAGACAGGGCAAGGGCTCCTCTGACTTAGAGCTACCTGGATGGGCTTTGGTGCCAGATAGACCTGGGTTTTGGCTCTGGTTCCAGAGCTGACTGGGCACAGGGACCTGCTCCAAGCCTTGCTCTGCTCATCGTTCAGGCAGATAGCAGCTTTCAGGGCATCTGAGAACCCAGAGAGTGGCCGACCAGCGCTCTCGACTCACAGCTACATACTCAGCAGTCAGTTCCCTGTATCATTCCCCATTCTTCTGTTTACCTTCTAATGGTGGTAGAGATGGCGCACGTGTTGTCCAGAAATGCACACATATACCCCTCCCACGAGGTTCCTCAGCAAACGGACAGGTAAGGACCATCAGTACAGGTCCAGCAGACAGCCCCGAACATCTCAGCTCCCTTCCAGCTTGGACACTCTGCAGTTCCGCAAAGTATAGGTTTGACTTGAAGGTGGTGGTGTTGGTGTCAGCCTTTGGAAAGCAGGGAGAATTTGGGACGCCAAGAAACATGACAGTTGCATTAACTAATTCCTAGCTGTGAAAAAATTGGTCAGTCTTATGTATCTGAGGTAGTTGGTGGTTCTTTCCACCCGTAGGATGCATTTTATTTCTTGCCCCTGACAGTCTCCTGAGTCTATGCTCTTAATTCACAGGAGTGGTAAGCAGCATTAAGCATCCGTGATGTTTGGTGAAGATTAATAGTAAAAGCTGTATCTTCAGCTCTGCATGAGGAGCTGTGGGGTCCGTCTTTAGAAGCTGCAGGGCAGTGGCAGACAGCCAGACCTGGCACCAGTGTCCTCTGTGTCAGGACAGAGATCTATTCCTTTGGACCAACTTTAGAAAAAAATAATACTAAGAACATAGGTTTAAGTTCCAAATGGAGTCTTTCAGGCATTGGTACGACAAACCTTTTATTTTAATTTGCACATAAACTCCCTTTCAGCTTAAGTCTTTTTTTTTTTTTTTAAGATTATTTATTTATTTATTTGACAGAGAGAGAGACAGCCAGCGAGAGAGGGAACACAGCAGGGGGAGTGGGAGAGGAAGAAGCAGGCTCCCAGCGGAGGTGCCTGATGTGGGGCTCGATCCCATAACGCCTGGATCATGCCCTGAGCCGAAGGCAGACGCTCAACGACTGAGCCACCCAGGCGCCCCTTTCAGCTTAAGTCTTTTAACTCGGTCATAAAATACCTAGAAGTCTAGCAGCAGAGGCATACAGTGTGTGTTTTATGCCAAGAATTAGCATATCCATAAGCTAAATACAGCTTTCACTTTGTCCAGGCACGAGTTTGTTTGTAATTTCTAAATTTGGGGCCTTGTAGCAGAGTGGAAAGTTCCACAGTAGCAAAGCAAATAAAGGGTTGGTTCTTTTGAAAAATGCAAAGTATACCGTAGATTTATCCTAAGTTAGAAGCAGTATACAGTACTCTTTATAAAAATATATGTCCCCCTTTTACTTGAAGTTTATTGTTTTGGTAAGGCGTCCCTGGGATTTCTTCCAGCACAGATCAAGGGAAATTGGTGCAGGGTTGAAAATACTTTTATGTTTAAATAAGAAAATTGTGTTGTTCTTAGATGTTTGTTTGATTAAGTGCTCCCATAACTGAGGAACGGTTACAGCAGTTACATAAAGGGGCATAGAAAAAAAAAAAAACGCGTTCCGAACCAGATTCCCTTCAGTTTGGGAGGTGGTAGCCTTTCTTCTCTGCTTTATTTATGTGAATCTTAACATGTGCTTCATCAGGTGGAATAGCAGGTGTTTTGTTCATTTGTTTGGTTTAGGTCCGGCACAGATACCTACCACAATCAGCCCTCCGCTGATAAACTGAAGAGCAGAGACTGTTAGCTACTGTGGTGACTGCCAAGAAGTGTTACGATTTACCCTGGGCATGCATTTTCGATGATAATACGAGATTTCAGATTTTTAAAATAAGCTCTTTGAGAAGTATAGAATTCATTCATTCATTCGGCAAATACTGCTTGTGTCCCTGCAGGTGCTAGCACCGAGGTACCAGAGTGCTCGCCCTTTGTGGGGCATAATTCCTTGGGGTTCTCTGCAGATACTGTGAAGATGTAAGCAGTTGGCTGAGAACCCTGTGTTTTTCACAATGAAACCAACTAGAGTGAATGCCGTGCTCTTCCCACCTATTTTGATCTGAAAGCTAAGCTCTTAACTACTGTACTAAAACTGCTCACAGTTGCCTCTTTTTCTAACTAGATTCAGTGATCTGTCATCATTCCTCACCCCCGTTGTCTCTCTGAAATAGTTAATATGGTTGGTCGTCCCCTTTTCCTGCAGACTCTCTCCTTTTCTGGGTCTGTGCAGGAGGCTCCCTCCAGCACAGTGTGTGAGGGGGAGTCACCACTCACTGCAGGGACTGTGGAAGAGCCTTTGCGGAGAGGCAGTCTGTGGAAATCGGGGCTGATGGCCGTGGGCAAGAGGGTGTGTGGTGGGGGTGAGGTGTTCGGGCCTGAGCCATCAGCACCAAGCTAGGGTTATCGGATTTAGCAAATAACAACACTGATGCCCAGTTGAATTTGAGTTATAGCTAAGCAATGGATGCTTTTCTAGCATAACTTTTTTTTTTCTAAAAAAAAGTATTTGTTGGCATATTTGGGACATAATTATGATACATTTGGAACATATTTACACCAAAGCTTTATTCTTTGTTTGCATGAAATTCAGATTAACTAGGTTTCCTCTATTTGTGCTGACGACTCTGTCAAGCTAGCATGAAGACGTTGTGGCTCTTGGCACCTCTGAAGGGTGAGGGTGTGGCCGGTGAGGAAATGCGTAGAGCCACACTCTTCCTTCGGAGAGTCCATCTGCTTCTGGACTCTTCCTGGAGTTGCTCTTTTCCTCTTCACTCCCTCCTCAGCCTCCCAGAATGTGAATGTTCCCCACAGGCTCTTACGGGCCTTGTGGTCTCCCAGGGAGCTGCGTCCCTGTCAGCACTCCCCTCTCACGGGGAGGCCCCAGCTTCTTGCAGGCGGTCCGTGGGCTCTGCTGGACACACCGTTTTCATCTGAGACTGCTTTGACTAGGTGAATATACACATTTTCTTCACAATATCATCACAGATAAATTGGTGATGAAGCTGTTTCCCTGAGTGAACTTCAGTTTAAGTCAGTTAAGTTTTCTGGAGCACAGATAGACCACTTAAATTTTGCATTTTTTCTGAAAGCGTTCTCATCAGGGTAAATTATTTTCCATTTCCATTTTCAGGAAAGGTTTTCTGCATCCGTCAGCCCTTATCCGTAGCAGACTTTACTCAGTGTAGCTTCTGCCGCTGTGTGTTCCTTCCAAGTCTGGTTTTAGCCTCGATCGCATTTTGCAGAGTTGAGTTTTTCATGTACCGAGTTGGCCTCTGTCCGTTGTGTGTGCATGTTAATTGTCTCTAGGTGGTCTGTTTGGTCTACCTTGTGGCTGATTCTCTTCCCTCATATGCTTCTCACCCGTCCATATATCACGAACCAGAGCGGAGAGGCTGGTGGGCTCCCACGGTCACAGCCACAGCGCCTCGCGCAGGCCTCGCCCTCACCTCACTCCTGGTGCTTCCAAACCCAGACTTAGGATTCTCTGCCCCGAGGTGTTTTTCTTGACATCACTTCTTGAGGAATCCTCCGTGTCACTGTCAAGCAGGCGCGAGGTTTTCGAGTTCACTTTGACTTGCCGTCATCCCCTGCCTCTAATATTCCATCATTTATTACGTCCCGTGGACCCTCCCTTCCCCTCTGGCCCATGCCTCTTCCCTTCTGTCCCACCTCTGTGGTGCTGGCTCTCAGCTTCCCAGCGCCCCGTGCATTGGAATTCCCCGGCGTGTGCTCTCGGTACGTGTTTCCATATTTCCTTTCTCCCCTGTGAAATGACAAGCCCCCCCAGGGCAGGGACCCCGTAGCTTTCCGCACACCCTGCAGTTGGTCACAGAGCGGGCAGCAGGACGGGGCTCCTCGGGGCGCGGGTGTGTCCCAGCACGAGGGCAGGTGGTCAGCTGTGGCGCCCCGCTCACCTGCCTTTGGCACCTCGTCACGCCGCCACAGGTCACCTTGGCCCTGGGAGCCGGTGCCCGCCTGGCCATCTGGCATGCTGCCCAGCGACATTTCACTTCGACCTTTCCTTTGAAGAAGGGTTTTGAAGCAACACTGTCCACGCAAAGGTCAACAAGGAAGAGTGGATGATCTGCCGACAGAATGTGAGTTAAAAGGCAGGAAGTGAGGCTGCTTGATGGGACCAGGTTGGAGGGGATGAGCGAAAAAAATGCCCCTGCAATAATTCTTTAATCATTTGTCTTTAGAGACGTAAAGTGGGACATGGAAAACAAACATTTCCATTCAATGTATACACAGTTCGGCAAAACAAATAACTGGGCTTTGTGAGCGTCCAGACCCCCTGGAAGGAGGAAAGGGGCCTCTTGACGGGGCATTCTTTCCCCGCCTGAGTTCAGAGTGGAAGAAATCAGAGGAGCCGCCCCTGTGCAGGGAAAGCTGAGCGTTTTCTTTTTCTAAATGAAAGTGAAAACTTCCAGATTTGTCCCAGGAGCCAAACCGATGAAAAGGTCTCTGGGTGGCATAGTGTCATCCGGGGGAGTGACCCTCAGCCTGTGCCGTATGTGACCTGCTCACTTTTAAAGGAGGGCTCGCTGAGCGTTTCCCGGCGCCTGAATGACACAGTGAGATCTAGGACAGCTGTGGTCACTGCCAGCCCCCAGCATGCGCGCTGCAGAGGACATCGGTCTTAGTGCTACAGATACCAGGATATTTCAGTCTTTTACAATAAAAATTAGTGGCTAAAAACTCAGTCATTATTAATATATCATTTACATAAAATTCATGTATCTTATATACATTGGTCATGTTTATCTTTTTAATAGTTTTAGGCCAATTGAAAGATTTCTAGGCAACAGCCCTGAAGTCTTTTACCATCTGAATTAGGGTAGATAGAAATAAATCACACTATCAACTTGCTTTTATGTTTTCAGCTATGTATTTGTATAGTGCCTCGTCAATTACTGAATACCTTTGTATTATACAAGTGCAGTTATTTTGAGTACTTAATCTTCACATCACTTCATGAGTTGGCTATTACTAAGATCTCTTGTAAATTAAGAAACTAATAATAATAATAGCAAACATATAGCACTTACTGTGTGCCGGGTGCTCTTCAGTGCATTGCACATATTCATTGGAGCCTCTCCCAGACTCTGAAGTAGTGATTATTACTATTATCCTCATCTTGTAGAGGGAAAAAAGGAATCCAGCCTTATCTGAGATTTCAGTTTCTATCTCGCCTCTCTGTTCCTTGATTCTCAGAGTAGGGAGAAGGCAGGGATGGGGTGAGGTGTAGGTGAGGTAAGTAGCATCCTTATTCCAGTTTTCAGATGAAACAGAGAAGTCAAGTGACCTGCCCATGATTGCACAGCCAAGGTCAGGCAGGGCTTCTGATTCCTCAGATTCATGAGCAGATATAAAATGGGACATAGGAAAACATTTTCCCCACTCAGTATGCCTTAAAATCAATAACATAACTTGATAGGAGTTGCTTGCCAGGACTTCCCACCCAGGCGCAGGGAGCCCTGGTGTTCTCTTCCACGCCAGGTTCATGGACAGAATGTTCAGAGGAGGGACCACTGCCCACAGCAGCCATTTCGATTTATGCTATAAAGAGATGGTGAATGCACCTGCCTAGGGATTCGCACCCAGGTCGGAGGTACCAGACAGTTGGCTTTGTTGGCGGTCCAGGTAACGTGATGGTGCACATGAGGCTGTGAGGGAGCTGCCCTGTTACATCTGGAAACTTTCCGCCCCTGGCCCTGGCCTTCTCCTTCTTGTTTCCTGATTTGTATAATGTGGCTGGGCCGGCCGTGGGTGGACTAGAGGGTGGCCTTGCTATGTTGTTGGCGAGGGCGCCATGGCAGGGGAGGGGGGGCAAGGGGTATTGCTGGCTAGCCGCAGAGGTGACAGGTGGCTTCAGGCGGGGACCTGACTTCATGAAGAGGGTTTGGGGAGACTCCCGCACAACCACTTAGAGCTCTGACAAGCACCACAGACTCTCTGAGGCTCAGTTTTCTCATATATAA
This sequence comes from Ursus maritimus, assembly GCF_017311325.1. Taxonomy (NCBI): domain Eukaryota; kingdom Metazoa; phylum Chordata; class Mammalia; order Carnivora; family Ursidae; genus Ursus; species Ursus maritimus. The sequence continues at coordinate 9,858,020 of NW_024423344.1, read as the reverse complement.
CATGAGGATTGATTGTTGATCTTCTGTGTGTCTGAAACACCGAGCACAGTGTCTGTGACATACCAGCTGCTCAGATATTATTAAATTAAATTGAAGACTTAAAAAAAGCCTTTTTATAAGGCGGTGTGTTGTTATAACTCATCACTAGAATCTCTCTGGGCATTTTTGGGACTCCTCTAGGTCTTGGGCAGCTCAAGAGCAGCTCACTTTGGAGAAGGAGAGTGAATCATCAGGTGGTCCAAGGCCCCATCCAGCTGTGCAGTTCTATAATCGAGGCATTGTGCTCCGAGTAGGCCTGGACGGCCCACATTCCCGAGGTGGCAGAAGCAGCTGCAGACATCCAGAGCTCACTGCCCCTAAGGCTGGAGTCATCAGGGCCCCCGCAGGGAACAGATGGCACTCTCAAGCTGGGTAATTGGTGGTGAGGTTAGTAAAGCAACTGTTTACAAAGGCAGGGCCAGGGTTAGGGGTGGTCCGACTGTGTTAGTGGCCTGGGGTTGCCAAGCGGCCCTCAGGGGCCCAGCATTCTAGGTCTGGAGGGACAAGGGAGGGTTTGGTGACCACAGCTGGCTGTGCTGGGGGGGATCCTCCGTCACAGAGCCTCTCTCCTCCTGCTGGCCCCAGAGAGCTCAGGGCGCACACAGGTGGGCTCCCAGTATGCAGCCGAGGAGGGTGGAGGGTGGCTCTGGGGCAAACAGAAGAAGAGGTGAGTTCAGGTGTTGGAGGACGAAGACCATTTAGGTGAGTTGGGTATCCTCACATTTTGGTTTGCTTTAGATAAGACTCAATTCTTAAAATGTGGTTGAAATGATTGGACAGAGGCCCATTTTGAAAGCATTTAAACTGATGGCTTCTTTGGTAAAATTGCTTTAGTTACTTAGAATCCTGAAGACCTGTACGCAAGTGCTTCTAAGCCATTCAGTGTGTTTGGATTTGGCTTGCCTCATTGGTCAGATAAAGAGATGGGTTAGATCAGGGCTTAGCAAACCGGTCTATAGAGAGCAGGTAGCAAATGTGTTAGGCTTTTGGGGCCAGATGTGGTATTTTGAATAATTTTTCTCTTCCTCTTTTTGCTCCTCCTTTAAAAAAAAGTAAAACTTAACTGTGAAAACCACTTTTAACTTGGGACCAATACACAAGTGGGCCAAGCACCATAGTTTGCCAACTCATGGACTCGCTCTCTTTTTCCCTAAGCGCAATATGTGTGCCCTGTGTGCAGTTTTAGGGAGTGCACAAACAAACATTTTTATCTTGTGAGTATGTTAAATGGTAATGTGTGTTAGAAAGAATAGAGACCTGTCACGTCTGGAGCTCACCACCGGTATGACTGTAGCCATCCGGTCCCTGTAGGAAACAGATGGCACTTCCGTTGGGTAATGGAGCTGAGTTTAATATTTGAGTTCAGGTCATTTTGGTGGTACTCCATTTGAGAGGAATACAAAGCTTTCTACAAAAAAATATTTAAATTACAGAAGAGGTGGATTCCTTTAAGGAAGGATATTATAAAGAACAGTACGCGTGCTACAAAGATACAGCAAAAACTCATGAAGGAGGTGTGAGAATAGACTGGTTTGGAATGTATTAGATTGTCTTGTGACTTTCCTGGCACGGGCATTTCTTGATGATTTCTTATTTGGGAACTGTCTTACAAAGATGAAAATGTTCTCAAGCAGTGCCTCAAGAAGAAATTTTGTGTAAGTTAATGGGAGAAAACAAGAGGACAGAGCCGTTTTTCAGTTGAGCCCCAATTGTTACACATGGCAGGTGTGTCTGGTGCCCCGCCTGCCTTGCTCCCCTCTCTCCTGGGGAGAATGGTTCCCTGGGTGGGAGCCCTTTGGAGTCATAGATCACTCCCTGCTCATTAGGTTTCCCTAACTGTTCCTGTATAGAATTGCAGCGACACAGCCAGCTATTTAGCCCCAGGAGAACAAATTAAGTCTATCAAAGTACAGAAATTCAGAGGCCAAGGCTTGCAAGTGCTTGCTTAATTCCCTTTGGTAATCACTGGGCTGGCGCAGGCAGGCTCCTCTTTCCTGGACCTGGGCCACTCTCCTGGCCACATGCAAGGCCCATTTGTCTTTATAAGCTTCCTCAGAGCTGCCGCAGGGTCGGGGACACGTCTGTAGGAGGAGAGGGGCGGGCTGACACCTGCCTGCAGTGAGTTGTACCCAGGACTTGTAAATGCCCAGGAGAGTAGTAAGAACTCACTTGTCAGGTGTGCCTGGGCAGACAAAGGGCTGCCACCAAGCCTCATGAGCATTCCGAACATTCAGTGCAGAAAGTATCCTGAAATTTGTTTCCCATACATTTTTCCTTCCAGCTCCCCAAGTCGGGCACGTCTTTTCCCTGCCTCACTGGTGACTCACTCTCTGTTCTGGTAGTGCATCTTGATCTTTGGAAATCCTGTGCTAGTGCTGAGAGACCTTACTGGGTTTTTTTACTGCCTGATGATCTCTTACTTCTGATCACCTATTAAAGCCTTCCCATTTTCTCTGAGATCCGGACCACATACGCACAGAGTGAGAGGCATTTCCCCTGTATCCGCTTGGAGCTGAAAGCTTAACTAATTATATTATTTAACGGACTGCACTCTTCCTCAGTTTTATTATCTTGTGCCCTGTCACGATGAAGTATCTATGCTATGTGCTACACCTGGAGCTTATGTTTGCAGTGGAACAGAACAAGAAAAGACCCAGTGCTTGCAGGGAGGCTGTATTGAAGAGATAATGTCACATTGGTGAAACGCTCAAGGCAAAGTGACTTACATATAATAAACGGCTTGTGTAGGGAGGTGGCGCTCCTCTTACCAACTGCACCCAGCGCTGTAATTATTGATTTCGGGGGGGGGGGGGGGGAGGTGGTAGAATTTTGACTTGAGGTGGAATTCAAGTACATGGAGAAAGTGCGGCTGTTGCCCGGAACTTGAGTGGAAATCCTGGAATCCGCGCTGGCGCCATTCATAGAAAACCATGCCGCAGGCTCTGGTGGATTGGGCTCCTCTTAGCTTTTATTTTTTTCCACAGCTTTATTGAATACAATTTACTACCGTAAAGTAAAATTTAATACCATAAAGTTAATCCATTTAAGGTATAAATTCAGTGGTTTTATTATATCCACAGTTAGGCAACCATTAGCACAATTTTAGAACGTTTTCACCGCCCCTAAAAGGAAGCCTGTATGCATTAACATGGTCACTCCCCAATCCCTCCTCCATCCCTGCCCCAGCCCTTGGCAACCATTAATCCACGTTCTGTCTTTATTTGAGACATTTCATATGGACAGAATAACAAAATATGTGACCTCTTGCAACTGGTATCTTTCACTTAGCGTGGTATTTTCAAGGTTCATCCACATGGTAGCATGTGTCAGTGTTTCACTCCTTTGTAGGGCTGAATAATACTCCATTGTATAGATATTTTGCATTTTATTTATTCATCATTTGATGGACTTTAGCGTTGTTTAACCGCTCTTTGGCTATTCTCAATCGTGCTGCTTGTGGACATTTGCATACAAGTATTTGTGTGGCTACATGCTTTCATGTATCTTGGTTATATATCTAGGAGTGAGTTGCTGGGTCATATGGTAAATGTGTTCAGTGTTTTGAGGAATTTTCTTAGTTTTTTGAAAAAACTGTGTTTTTTATTGTACATTTTAAAGCATACATTTCAGTGGCATTAAGTACATCCACATTGTTGTGCAGCCATCATTGTATTCCTCCCCATAGGTTGTTATGAAACAATCAGCACCATCTCTTAGCCCGCAGAAAAGAGAAGTAACTTCAACTTTGACTTGGCAAAGGGACAGGTTAATAAAAAGCCAAGTCACTGCCTTTCGAGAGCTAGAACAGATGAGAGGTCCTTCGCCTCAAACCATAGGGTCAGTCTGCATGGATGCTACTGCTTTCTTTTTCCTTTCTTTTAAAGATTTATTTATTTATTTGAGAGAGAGAGAGCGTGGTGGGGAGGGGCAGAGAGAAAGAGAAACCCGAGCAGACACTGTGCTGAGCATGGAGCCCACGGGGGCTCTATCCCACAACCCTGAGATCAAGACCTGAGCTGAAACCAAGAGTCAGAAGCTTAACCGACTGTGTCATCCAGGTGCCCCAGATACTTCTGCTTTTAAAAAAAATGTTGGTTAAGAGCAGCAGTATGGAGGAGGTGGGTGATTTGAAGAGGCTGCCCAAGAACTGGGAGTAGGGGAAGTAGAGAGGTGGGCTGTTGCCTACATTCTCTGAGGGAGCCCACTGGGTTTCTTGGAGTGACACCATCCTTCCCAGGTGCCTCTCCAGAGCACACAGCATGAGTACAAGAGGCTTATTTTCCTGTCTGGGCCCTTACAGGTGGCCTAAGAGAATCCTGAATATAAGGGATCATGTGTTACCTTTATTGAATCTCAGGAGAATGTACCAGTGTAGGGCCAAAAAGGTATGTGTGTGTTGGGGGGGAACTGTCATAGAGCTAGAAGATATTTGGAGAAGGTTTGTGTAGACCATGGACAGCAGAGCCTCGACTTCCATTCTGCCCATGCCCTGGCAGGCTGGCCCCCTTGCCTTCTCGGGACCCCTTTGTGCTGTTCCACACCTCCAGATTTCCATGTCGCTCAGCCCCGTCTGGTGAGTGCCTACCTTCCTCCCTCAGCCTCGCCAAACCTTCACCTTGGCCGCTGCCTCCCCTGACCTCTCCATCCTGGGTCTGTTGCTCTAAAATTCCCCCATGTCTCCTTTCTCTGCTGCTCATTTGGAGAACACCGTGTCGTTTTGTATTCTATTTGTATGTTTCACGAGTACCTCTGTTTTCAATAATACGTCACTTCCTCACTGGCAGCAACTGTATTTTATTAAACTCTTTGGGTTCAGTTACTGGCAGAAACATCAAATGCCCGAAGTCAGGGTAGGTGCCACAGTCTAACCCCTGCAGCTTGTTAATGAGATAATTCTTCTAAAATATTGACAAACCATGTAATTAAGAGCTGATTATTCACACATCAAACAATTGTTCTCTTCAACTGGAGAATTTCTTAAAATAGCAGCTCCCCCTGGCTGCGTTTATCTATTTGTATAGCTCGTTGGCTATTTGGCGGAGAAATTTCAAAACACCAGCCAGGAGTCAGTGCATTTGCAGAACAGGATGAAATGAAGGCAGAGTATTTCTGAAATGATATCACTTATTCAGAAACAGTCTCCCAGGAATGTATTTACTTTAAAAAGCGCAGGATATATTTATATGCATAACCTCGATTTATTGCTATTTTGAAACAATTCCATGAACTTAACAGTAGTTTCCGCTTTGGAGAAGTGAGGAAACTGAGATTCAGAATAATTTGCCCCAGCTCAGTGGTCCCGGGTTGAGCAGAGATCGAAACCAAAGTCACCTTGAAGACCTAGCTGTGCCTCCTTGCTTCCTCACCCCTCACTGCATTTGCTAAGTGGGAGGATCCTCCTTGTGTCTGATTAAAGTTTTACTGTAATTATATCATGGCCCACTGCCCTGGGGGACCTATTATATTCTCATGTAGAGTTTCAGTAGCATTAAAAATAATGGAGCATCTGAGTGGCTTTAAAGTCAGATGTGCCAAGGCTTGAACCAAGGCTCGGCTTTATAACTACTTTACCCAGCTAGCTTGCCATAAGTAAAACGGGTGTAACAGCTGCATAAACTTCAAGACCTGGTTTGAGTGTTAGATGAGGTCATGCACATACAGTGCCTTACGAGGGGCTGGCACCTGATAGCCATTTAATAGGCATGTGAGCCATTCTTCCTGCTGTTATTGCCATGGGAGGTATGGCTGGCTTCAGATGCGTATTTATGACTCCTGAAAGGAGGCAGAAGTCAGAGGCTGGTTGGTGAGATCTCCAAAGGGGAAGGGTAGGAAGTGGCAGCGTGGAGAGTCACTTCTTTGCCCTCCCTCCTCCCCTCTCTTTCCTGCCCTAATCAGCGTTTCCCTGACTGCCTGGGAGGATTTCTGCATTAGGTGGTAAGTTGCTCCCTTCCAACTCTTTGAATTCATGATTTCGTTTTTCAGATCTCAGGCATTGAAAAATAGAGGTTCATGGCTCCTTGGCGGACAGAAGGTTTCTGGGAAAGAAGTGGCTATCCTCATATGCTGAACGCTGCCTCATCTCTGTGCTTTCTCAGAGCTGCAGAGTAGAGATGTCCTTCCACTCAAACACTGAAACAGTGTGTTTTGCAGAACAAGAAGGCTATTTAATGAAGTGCCAACAGGACCTTTCTGTCACAGTGGAGTCATGCTCTGTGCCTCACCTATGAAATGGGGATGAGGCATTCTCTCTGTGGCTCTTGGGAGCACAGTAGGGCTCAGCGTGTTGGTTCCTTTCTCTCTCAGGGGCCCTGCCTCACCATCCCAGCTCTTCCAGGTTTGACCTTCACCTTCCAAGCAGAGTTATGCAGAGTGCCTGGGTCTCAAGCCTTCTACGAGATACTGTCTCACCCTCAGAAATGAGAACTCAGGTTAATAAGTGAAGCATGTCATAGTCACCCTATGTTTTTTAACTGTTTACTCTTTCCTATCTTCTGCTTGCCTCTTAGTTATTCTCAGTCCTCGTTTTGGGACAATGGAGGGTTCTCCAGGGATGCTTTCTAGTGAATACATGCTTGTTTGCAGACATTTTGAACCTTTTTTTTAAAAACAGAATTCTTAAACCAGTTCACTTAAAAAAGTCTGTAGAAGATTTTACAGTCTATGGTTTCACACAGTAAGGCAGGCTTTCTCTACCTCAGTGCTCTGTCGGTACTTCTCCTCTGTGGGGGCCGTTCTGTGCACTTTGCATTCCTGGCCTCTGAGCACTAGATGGCAACACCACCATCCCTCACTTGTGGCACCCACAGATGTCTCCAGGCTTTGCTAGCTGCCCCTTGGTGGGAGCAGAAGCAGCCTTAGTTGAGAACCGTTGCCCTGTAACCTTAGACTCGGCCCCTCCCAGCTTCTCTCGTCATCCCTCCTCTTCCCTTGGCATCACCAGGAGACACAGACCGATGGCGAAGAACAGCCTTCGCTGGTCTGTTGTAGTACACAGCAAAGAAGGATCTTTTGGCCTTTTCACGGAGTATTTTGCATCTCAGAGGAAGGTTGAATCATCAAATTGTGAGCCCAGTGGCCTTTTCCTTGGTACAGAATGGCTGGAGTAATTTTAATTATTGAAGGATGGGGGTAGGATAAATATCTTGCTGTTATTTCCTTGACCACATTTCCTTTAGAGTCTATAATTTTTTCCTCTAGTAAATTTTATAGAACCACAAATGTCTATATGAAGTCTGTGGTCTTTCAAACAGCGTTTATGCTTCAATGTTGTTACTGTCTCAGGGAGGGGATGGAAACTGGTGTAGGTCCCCAATACAGGTGGGATTTGGATGGACATTGGAAATTGGAAGAAGAGGTAAGGTATTCACATTCTCAGGTGGACGCTGGAATCCAGTGTGTGAGTTTTCCTGGGAAACCACCGAGTAGCAGCTGTAAAGCCCATGGTGGGGAGTAAAAGACCCTTCCTTCCCACTGAGAAGCTATAAGCGAGCATGTGTTAGGTGGTCATGGAGCTGTGGAAGTCTGAAAATGTGGGTCTAATGGAAGTGTAGGGGAACGTGATCTGTAAAAGTACTGTGGTTTCTGGTACCCTCCAGATCTGCTCCTTGGGAGTGAATTATTTCAGTTAATGAGGGTCTGGTTGTTTCTGGGGAGATCTAAAATGCAGTTCGAAGACTGGGAGGCTGAAGGAGAGCAGGGATGGCTCCCGTATTCCTGTGGTCCTCTTCGCGGGGTGCAGGCGCAGGCGCTGGGACGTTCCATGCTTGATGCAATCCCTACAGTGCCCGCACGGCAGGCTGCAGACTCCTCCCGGAGCAGGGGTGAAAGTCTGAGAGTCTCTGAGCACAGGGCTGGATATCTGGTGATGCTGCAGGCCTGCCCTACTGGTTCTGGGGACGTTGCAGGCCCCTCTCTGTACTTCAGGCTTTCATTCCATCCTCCACCTTTCCCTTGAACAGAAAACTGATGTCCATTTAACCACTTGGCAGCCTCTTAGCCTTTGCTCCCTTTTAACCAACAAAAGTCTTAGGCTGAAATTTGAAAACTATTCATGCCAAAGAAAAGAATTAACCAGGATTTGCTTTTTTAAACTACAGATGCTCCCCTGCCAGGATTCTGACATGCTCCATGTCCCCTTGGGAACTGGCTTGGCCCTTCCATAGGTGCTTGGCTGTCCTAAAGGAGCTCTCTCCTTGCCAGAGATCTTGGTTGGAGTCAGTAGACCTGACAGAATCCCCTAGCCGCCTTGAGCTGTGCTCCCTGTAGCTTCGTTCCTTCCCGTAACCCTAGCATCTGCCCTTCTTGTGGGATGGAGCACATACTCGTGTCGTTGGGGCTCATCCTGTATCTGATAATCTCGTGGAACTGCTTAGGAGATCAGAAGTGTTTGTGCTTCCTCCAGTTCATATTTCATCCATCCTTATTTTTCAAAGAGGTGTTTCCAGTCATAGAACATAAACTCCCAAAAGTCAGGGATTTGGGCCCAATCAGGTCACTGCTGCATCTCTGGTTTCTAGAACCATATCTGGCACCCAAAATGTTTATGGAATGAAGAACAGAATAAAAACACACTCACAAGCAAAGCAGCTGTTGGAGTTGCCAAAAAGTTGGGCATTAATGTTTAATAAATGGCAAAACATTTTTAACGCTTCATCAATGTACCTAATGAAAAGATCTGATTCCTTCTGGTGTCTAAACTGTTCAGTGGAAATACGTTTGCTGCTGTCTCCATGTTATTTTGCGTACATACTCCCTGTCTGGGTGCCTGGTGCTCCCCCATGCACAGAGCCCGCGGCATCTCGACCGCACCTTTACAGCACGGCTCGTCCGGGGTGCTGATGAAATGCTGCTTGCCGTATTTATGAAATACATGAAATCGAATCCTTAAAGTATGTAGCATTCTCATTACTCTGTTTTTTAAAAAGTGAGTTGTCAAATCTGTAGAAATAGAATAAATCGGCTAGAACATTCTTGGATTAAAGAAAAGCAGTACTAATGAATGTATTTGCTATGCATTCCAGTCCCATTAATCCTGATGAGTTCAGCCTGGATTAATGTATGGCATGCTTTTCTTCAGGACTTCTGAGTTGGGCATTAACTGCTTGTGTACCGTGACAGGAAAATGTGAGCAGAGTAGGCTGCTTCATGGTGCCCAAAGAAGAAGGAGAGCAGCTTCTGTGACGTGAGCTTGTGTCCAGCTCGGCCCTGTTCACGTGACTGGGCAGTGGTTCTCAAACTGCTTGGTCTCCCCCCTCATGCTCTGTAATCACAGGCTATTGAGGACTCGGGGGAGCTTTGCTTATGTGGGTTGCATCTATCAATGTTTATCAAATTACAAATTAGAATTTAGAACAACTTCAAATATTTATGTACTAATCCATCTAAAAATAACAACCATAAGTCATTTTATGTTAACATATATATGGAAAATAACTAGTTTCTAAAACAACAAAAAAATTAATGAGTAGCATCATTTTACATATTTACAAATCTTTTTAATGTTCAGCTTAATAGAAGGCAACTTGATTCTTATGCCTGATTATGCATCAGTTGGTTTTGATATGTTCTTTTAGTTGAAAATATAAAGAAAATATGGCCTCAGATAGGTACTTGGAAAAGGAAGAGTACTTCAGTAGCCCTTTAGGATAATTATGGGTATTCTTTTTTAATACTGCACAAAAACTTGAAAGGAGATAGTTGATTCCACAGTGGAATCTGAAACCATATTGACAGGCTTTTTGTACTTGAAAATGGGTCTGTTTTGTACTTTTTTAAAAATTCCATTTTGTACTTTGAATAATCATTTGGCCATGTATGATTCTATCTCAGTGAGTTACTGTCTTACTGAATTACACACATCTTCCAAATGTTGACAGATTTTATCATGTAATTGTTTTCTAAAAATTACATTTGTTAATATCACCACCAGTGTCATCAGAAAACTCTTTAAGTTTTGGGAAACTTTCAAGTTCTGGGTGACAGATGCAAGTTTTCCAAAATTCTAAGCTTTTTTTTTGTTTGTTTGAAAGCTCAAATTTATCATTGGCAACAAACATTATCAGTTGTTTTTCTTCTAGATTCTGCTCCTTTTATTCCAGAGTTTTCTTCCTAAGATAGAGATCCGATCATGGCTCTTGGCTGTCTCTCCCTTCCCCAAAGAACAAAGTGTAGTTTTCTTGGCTTGGCCACAAGGACTGGGATGACTTTGCCCCCATCTCCCAGCACTTTGACAGTTTCCAGCCTTGTTTCCAGCCTCTACAGTTTTTGTTTTTGTTTTTTCATTGGCTTAAAACCACACACATTTATTGTCTTACAGTTCTGGATGGAGGTCACAAGTCCGAAAGAGGTTTCACCAGGCTCAAGTCAGGGTATTGGCAGGGATGTGCTCCATTCTTAAGACTCTTGAGAGAGAATCTGGTTCCTTGTCCTTTCCAGCTTCTAGAGGCTGCCTGCCTTCCTTGGCTCCTGGTCCCCTGACATATTCAAAGCCAGTAATGACTGATGGGGTCTCTCTCATATCGCATCCCTCTGACACGGACTCTCCTGCTTCCTCTTCCAGCTTGTAGGGACCCTTGTTGATTCCATCAGACTTGCCACAGGAAAATCTTCCTATCTCAAAGGTCAGCTGATTAGCATCTTTATTCCTTTTGCAACCTTAATCTTCCTTGCCATGTAACCTAACATACTCACAAGTTCCTGAAATTGGGATTTGGACATTTAGGGGGGTCAGTATGGTTCTGGCTGTCACATTCAAGCCCCTCCATTTTCACATTCAGTCCCTACTTTGTATATATTGGCTAGACTCATCCTTTATTCACTTCATTGCATAAGCCTTTTCTCAAGTCTCCAGGTAGAGCCAACTCCTTCTCTTCTGTGGAGACAGACTCGCATAGTGGCAAGAGCCACACCACCTTAGTGCTCTTGTCACGGTAATGCATCTGTATGTCAGTCTCCCCTGTTGGACTGTGGCCCTCTCAGTGCCCTTGGGGTGCTTGGCACATGATACAGAACAAGCAATATGTTGTTAATTTTGGACATTTGGTTCTGGGCTGTGTTTAAGATGCTATTGAATGAATGTTCAGTTTCTTTGGTGTGATAATGGCATTACAGTTCCGTAGGAAGAGTGTCGTTCTTAGGAGTTACCAAAATACTTAGGGGTCAAGTGCCATGATAGCTATTATAGCTCACTCAAATGGCTTGTGAGAACAGTTCCTATAAAGATAAAGCAGATATGGCAGATGTTAAATATTGGTGAATATAGATGAAGACCACGTAAATGTTCGTTTAACTTTTCTGTAGGTTTGGACGTTTTCAAAATAGAAAGTGGAAAAGAATGCAGTGCTGGTGTAGAGTGAACGTGCGGGTCGGGATGGGGTCGGGTTTCAGTTGCGGGAAGTCTGGTCCGCTGCTCCTGACGTTCGGAAACTCCGTGCTGGTTAGCATCTTCACGAGCCTCTGTGGCATGATGAGAATCCTCTCTGGGTTCACATTAGTGCAGATCAGATTCAGGAGGCTTAATTAGACCTCTCCAGCTCCTGGATGGGCATGTGAGCATATGCAAAGGCGAAACGGTAAGATGGAGGAAACAGAAGACTTTATATGCTGCTCCTTCAGAAGCTTCTTCCCAGGACGCCCTCCGCGAAGGTGACTGTTCCTGCTTTCAGACAGTGATGACTGCAGTCACTCGATCCCATTCCTTCTGGGGATCTGCAGACCACTCCATCAGGCTCGTCACAAGAGCGCACATCCTATATTTAGAGACCCCAGCCCATCCTGGTGTCGACAAGGCAGGGATATACTTGGACCCATCTGGCAGCTGGTCCAGGAGAGTCCGTTGCAGAATGACCATTCACAGATGGTGTCCAACTAGTTCTCAAAGGACCCAGCTAAGGCTTTCTGCCTCTGCTGGTCTCAGTTCTCAATGCCATTGTCATAGGGGGAGTCACTCCCCTCATGGCTCCTAGCAAGGGCCTCAGGGCTTTTTACTCACCTCCGTCTGTGTCCTAGATCTGTGGAAGCGGCCTGTCTGGGTGACGCTTTGATACCATTCTTGTTGAGATAGGATCATCATTGATGGAGGTAACGTGGGAGGATCACTGGCTTGAAGGCCACCTTGGCCAGTTTCCTGTCTTGTTCCCTGCCCAGTGGTGCTTCGCTGCATGCCTGCTCAGTCCCCACGGCGGGACCCTCACCCTCCCAGCCACTCACGCCATTTGTCTTCAGAAGGTGGGGTGTCCTTCCTGACGCTGAGCAGGATGGAGTCATCCCTCCCTGTCGGCAGCCACCTGTGTGGAGGTTCTGGGAACCAAATGGATGGGGTCTCATGTTTCTTCTTTGCTTTCCAGGAGCTAGAAGACCTCATCTCATCCCTCCTGAGACATCTTTGCTCCAGGACCCAGGTGATCCTCAGGTGACGAGGTGACGAGTTCCCACGTCCTATTCCAGGTACAGTCTGCCCACCTGCACCCAAGCAGGATGGTCTCTTGGGTGCTAGAATGTATTGTCCGTTTAGTCCTTCTATTGGCTGTTGACTTTATAGGTTAACGAACACACCTTACGTCATCGTCTTTTAAAGCTTGTAACTACTCTGCCTTTTCAGAGCCGTCTAGCACTTCAGGCCCATTAACTCAACAGAAGACAGGTGTGCCTCTTCACGTTCGTGGTTTTATTGAATTTTACATGAATTTACTGAATTGCTGCATTTCCTTCGAACAGAACTCAGAATACCCCACAGATGGCAAGGCTTGCGAACAGAGGCCACCAGAGAAGATCTGCCGAAGCCTCGCCCGCACTCCCAGGGTAGATGCCGGGATGCGGCGTGGTGTGCAGCCCTCGGCGGACCCGCTCTGGGCCTGTCCCTGGCCTGTCCGTGCTGGTGTGCAGTGCGCTGCAGTTCGGCCTTTGACTCTTGGAGCCTTTGCGCGTCTCAAGGTCAAGGGCTGGCCCCAGTTTCCTTCCTGTTCTCAAGCTTTTCCTCTTGCTCCTATCCCCTCATTCCTCGGCTTTTCCCTCTTTTACTTCGGGACTCTCCTGTAGCTTGTTCTTGGGTTCGGGTGCTGTACTGATCTGCTATAGGTCAGTGTGTTCCAGAGTCCTGAGGGGGCCAACGAGCCAGGCAGGGAGGGCAGAGGAACGTCAGGGCTAGCCAGTGGGGCACTGTGTAGTTGTGATTTGGGAAAGAAGGGTTCTAGTATTAAAATACTGGAAAGCTATTTCTCCAGTTTTGTTTTTTTTTTTTTTGATTAAAGTAACAGGTTCCGAGTATGGGCACTTCATTGTGATTGTCACTATTTTACGCATTAAAAAAAATGGAGGTAAAGTTTTTTCAGACGTGCGTGTTTATAAAAGTACCTCACCTAACGTTTCTCTCTCTGTCTCACATTTTTACAGTCCTTTGGGGCCGTTCAGATTCTTAATTCCAAATATAGCTCTATTAAGAATGCACCTATAATCAGGGTCATCCTTCATCAGAGGGACTTTGTGGGGGATGTGGCCTGTAACCTTTGCCACAGGGAAGCATCTTTGAGCAGGCGGCCTTGAAATAAGGAGGGGACGGGCTCCCCATGGCTCCTACTTCATAGGGAGGCTCCCCCCTTGTTCATGTTGCAACCTTGTCAGTGTCAGAAACAAAGGTGCAGGGTTACCAAGCGCGCTCTCCCCAAGACAGTAAAACTGGAGCCTTGCTGGTAGGGACGTGGGAGGCTATCCCGGGTAGTGCCAGAAGCCATTGTGGACCCCAGATGGCCTTTTCTTTCCTTCTCCTTTCAGGGCTTATTTAGTAAAAGTGCTTAGAGTGGGTTCCTTCTGCATTCTTCCTCCTCTTCCTGCGGTAGTCAGATGAGTCTCTGCTGTCTTAACAGACTATTTTAGCACCTCTTCCTGTTACCTAATACCGGGGCTTGGCGCGCCGGTGGGGGGCGGCGGCGCTGAGTGTTCACCCCCGAGTGAGAGGTCTCCGTCAGATCAGATTTCTCGGATCAGGACGCTGTGACAGAATGCGTGGGAAGCCAGGCGTGGTTCTTCGGCCCTCCGGCATGTGTCATGAACTGCACCTAAATCAGGGGAATTCACAACCTACTGGAAACCACCACGAGGTCTCCCCTTGAATGAAGAGATTCGTTCAGGCCCGGCGCCCCATGGTGACAGAGGTGGTGCGCCCCCTGGAGGCTTTTTGGTCTCCGGCACGCTTGTTTGTGCTCTTTGGTTTATCATACTGTCTTCCTAACCAGGGGGCAGGCGGCTTGGTTCCCTTCCCTGCGGTTTCATCAGCACCTGGAAGAGCGAGGAGGCATGGAGTAGACGCCGAATGGGCAGGTGGTTGCCCTCGTCTTCCTTCCCAGACTGTGTGCACGCTGAGCGCAGAGACTGCATTGCTTATCTTTGTAGCTCCTGTAAATCCCAGGAGAGTGGCACAGGGCAGACACGCAATTCTGTGAAAAATGAAATAATAGTCATTTTAGGCATGCCGTTCTTCCAGAGGAGGAAATTGCTTTCAGATCATTCAGACTTAACCAAGAAAAAATAGTTTCAAGTCAAGAAAAGGGTAACTCCACCTTTAACACAGAGAAAGTTAAAAAAATGTTGGGCTCTGGTTTTTAGCCCCATGAAGGTTTAAAGAGAGAATGAATGCAGACTCACTCACTGTCTCCTGGCTGTTTGGACCATGGAGGAGTGCTCTGTCACTGCGTAACAACTCACCACAGACCCAGACGCCTAAAACAATACACATCTATTGTCTCATTGTTCCTGTGGTCAGAAGTCAGAGCGCGGCTTGGCCCACAAGCTGCAGGCAAGGTGTTGACTAGGGTTTGGTTTTCATCTGGAGGCATGGCTCGGGTAGAATATGCTTCTAAGCTCCCTCGGGTTGTTGGGCAGATCCATTTCCTCATGGTTGTAGGACCCCAGGCCCCGGCCTCTTGATGGCTGACCTGGAGGCTACATTCATTGTGATGTGGGTTTTCCCAGCGTGGCTGCTTGGTTCATTAAGCTGGCAAGGAGAGGCTGCTAGCAGGATGGAGCCAGATGTAATGTCACATAATCTCGAAATGATGTCAGCACCATTGCTATGTTCTGTTGACTGGAAGCAAGCCCCCGTTCCCACACACACTCAGGGAAACACCAGGAGTGGATCAAGGGGGCACCTTAGAGACCGCCCACCGCAGATCGCCTTTCCTTGCTCCTTGGAAAGTGGATGCCATCTGCTGTCCATTTTTGTGGAAAATTGTTTTGCTCCTTTGTTTTTTCCAAAATAATCCATGATTTTCAATCTTCTAAAGGAGCACAACTCTACAGGGGCCATTCATTTTTCTACCCAATTTGGATGTGCTCCGTGCCTTCCTGACCCTGCTGGGTGCTAGGTGCCCCAGAGTGCTCACTCCACAGCAGGAATGTCGGGTTGAGGTGCTGTTTGTGAGCTGCTCTAGAACCCGGCTGCAGCTTCGTCCCAGTGTTCGTACAGGCAAATGTGGTCCTGAGTCTCAAGTGACTGACTTGCCTGTGAACTTTTAGAAGGCAAGATGCCCTCCCAGTAGTTTTTCCTGTGGCGGTGGGTATGTAGAGAGCATTATTTGGGGCCTATGTTGTGAGGCCTATGGTTGGCTTTTAAAATTTCCTTAAAAACAACAGAAGTTCTGTGCTGTTCTTCTCTGAAGATGTGGAGCCTGCTTGTCATAAAGCAGTAACCAAAGAAGGGAGAATTTCGGTGAACGGCAGTGTGGATAATTGACTGTTATATCGAGAGGCTCTGAGGTCACATTCAGGTAGCATTCTTTAGGGGACCGCATGGTTACAGGATTGCACTGGAGCCTTCCATAAAACATAGCGGGTGGCACTGTCTGTGACATAGGACACATCGGGGGTCCGTCCTGCCCGCTAAAAGAGCTCTTGCACACCGAATGCTGCTGTCTTGTCCAGCTCAAGGAGCGACACTTGTCCGACTTCATGGGCTTCTTCGTCCACCTGACGTCAGCCTGACCCTCTGGCCATCCTCCACCAGACTTTGGTGGTTCGCAGTGCACGGACCCCTGTGGAACTGGCCATTTGCTTCCGGGGCCTCAGAGTCGTTTCTGGCCCAGAGAAGCATGTTCTCTGCTGTAATAGAGACCGTGCTGGCCCACGTACAAGTATATTACGTAAGGTAGAGGAGTGCAGCAGGAAGTTGTTGGACTTCAGCAGGAAAGGTGGCCAACCACACAAGGAGGCCATGACATTTCTTTCTTAACGTGCTTTTCTTTTTGGGATGAGAGCTTGAGATTTTGGCTACCAGTAAAGTATCATTACAGGAAGGCTGACCATAAAATGCGGCATTTCCTGCTGAGGGATTATTTGTGCATGACATATACCACATAGATAATTCCCATGGTAACTGTGCGTGTGTGGAGTCTGTGTATCTCCGGGCTCTTTGAGGAGAGGAGAAAGCCAAGATGGGGAGCAAATGGCAAGTAAATGTGAAAGATTAGAGCCTTTGCTTGCACAAAAGTGCTTTATTAGTCGGATTAAAATACTGCGCTCAAAGGCAAACATAATTGATTTGCTCCCCAAAGAAAGAAGGCTGAGCCACAGCAGTCAGCTGTCCCGGTGCGGTTTCCTCCTCCAGTCTGTCCTTCACGATAAGACCAGATCAATCCTCCCAAGGTAGTGTTTCTGTGATGGCCTTCCTTCGCTGAAAAATTTCACGTCTGAGCGTAAATCCCTCAGCTGGCCATTCAAGACTCTTGTAAATGGACCGTCCCACGCCGCCCTCCTGCTCCACCACGCTCACCCCTCTGCACCCGTGGTCTGACGTGTGTCCCGGGCAGTTCAGCGGGCCTGTGCCTTCCCTCCCTGGTCACCTCAGTGGTGACAGGTGAACCACAGGGCGCACTCGTGTCCCTCATGGGTACCCAAAACATGCACAGAAACACGCATGCCTACAGGTGTCTCTCTTTTAGCCACTACCAGCTTCTGAAGAACCTCCAAATCACTTTTTTTTTTCCTTAAATTTCTTCTTTGGAACCCATGTTACCTTTTCTGGTTTCAGTCTATTTCCCCAAATGTGATAGAAACTTAGGCTCAGAGAATGTGTAGGAATAAGGCTGGTAAGACGTACGACCAGGTCTGCCTATGACAAATCCTTTACTCCTGACTGTTTTTCTAGGTTAAAAAAAATAGCTGAATGTTTACAATTTCATATGGTTCAAACTAATCCTGCATAAAAGGCTATTTAGTATGTGTCCATGGCTTATAGCAGTGGGGGGCTATTCTGCTCCCAGAGGTAGGGGTTGATAAAGGTTGTGGAAGAATTTCTTTATTTTCTGGGTCAGCCCTGAGTGAATTCCTTTCTTTTCACATTCACTTTTGGAAATTTCTAAATGTGCACAAATGTGGGAGAAAGCACGATGAAATCCCGTGTACTCAGTTATCCACATCTCCCAGATAGACTCTTGACATGGATTTAACTTGTTTTTGGACCCTTATGCCTTCCTTTTTTTCCACTTATTTGTCTGTTGATTTTGTTAGAATATTTCCTTCCTCTTAACTCAGAAGCAGTCCTCATTCATAGAAAAAATCGTCATAATGCAGAAAATAAAAAATGTCCGTAATCACTTGTTCGGCGACAACTACTTTGATTTCCCTTCCACACCATTCTTTATATAAACACGTATTCGGTATGTTATTATTATTTCCCAGGGATGCTATTTCATGGTGTTTTTATCAGGGTTGTAGTATCTCCAGCATAATGTCTAATCCATCTGCTTTGGCCCGCTCTTTCTTCCACATACTTTTCTAAGCCTTGCTGTCTGTATGGTTTCCGGAACTCTCCCTGAAGCCTTGGTTGGGCTGCAACCCAAGCTACCCACCTTTCCTCAGTTCCAAATAAAGCTCCTATTGCCTTAAAGCTGGTGGGTCGTGGCCAGCAGCTGGAGGGAAGTGGGTGGATTATGTTAATTTACACCACCCTGTGAATAACTAATTGACTTAATTTTTACAGAGGAATTGTCATTCAAGAAGAGGGTGTCACTTAGCCCTTGTGCATCTTTTATTTGTAGGACCAGGTGACCCATTAAGAATTGTTGGCAGCAAGGAGAATACGTTTGGTCAAAGTGGAGTCCATTTGGCACCTTGCATGGAGTAGGGTGTCTGGAATCTGAAGACCTAGGTTCAGATCCTGGCTCCACCAGGACATACATATATATATAACCTGCCGTCTAAACTCCACTCTTATTCTCCTGAGAGGAGTAACAATTGTGATTATCAGTGGCTGAGGGGGATTAAACGCACTTGTGTGTGTTTCTGTCGAGGAGCTAGTGTAGAATGTTGGTTGTTTCCAGCAGACCCCAGCCCTCTGTGAGTCTGTTTTCCAACTCGATTCAGGGAGCTGGACCTGATTTTTCACAGCTTCTTTGTCTACTTTGGAGCCAGTGCATTTTCTAGAAATTCCAGGTTTTTTCACACAGTTGCTTGTGACCGTGGGAAGACGGGGAAGCATGGAAATTTGCTGGAGCTTGGGGTCTAGATCTGTGAACTGCCTGGGTTTGTTGAGTGCATTAGTAAATGTAAAAATAATTGGTCTATGAGTGTGTAGTGAAAGATCAGTTTTGTGTGGAATCCTCTGCTTTGCTCCAGGTCCAGATGCCAGTTCTTGTGCTTTTTGAAAGAAGATGGTTCTGGAAGGAGCCACAGAAAACTCTGTCTTTCAGGATACCCTAGAGGCCTAGAGAATTAAAAAAGCAATGTTGTGGTAGTTAAGTCTGAATTCTAATCTTAGGGGAACTTTATTTAAGACATTTCTTTTCTGTTTGAGAGCCAAATATATAACAGTGTTTAAGACCCAAATGAAGTGCTTAACAGTTCATATAAAGCTGACTTTATGAAATCTCCCACTCCTTAGGACCAGGCTCCTGTTTGGTTCTGGTTAATCAACATTGTACTAGAGAGGCAGTGGCAGATCTCCCCCTGGACCTGCCCACAGAATTTGTAGATCACTCGGCTTCAGATTCCAGATACAGAACGTTTTCGTTACCTACTGCACAAGTAAGTATGATTAAAGGCATGTGTCAAAGGAGCTCTGAGCTCCTGATAGAATATATGTTTTTGTTGTAACGCATTTCTATACACGGGGCCAGGGCATCTGTCCTGATAAAGCACAGCCTTCCCGGTGATGGAAATGCCATCCAGAGACAGAACTACTGTCTAATCACATCCTGTTGGCTTAAGGAGGAGCATTTCTAGATTGTATCTGGGTATCTGGTTTTTGTGAAAACGTGCTTAGTAGTTCTTCCCCTGGCTTCTTATTTTTTATATCATTCTTCAGTTTGAGTAAACAATATTGAAAAGATTTGAGGATAGCTCGGTAGTAGACAGCAGTATCTGTGGCAAAGCCTCAGTTAAAGACAGCCCTCGTGACGGGAGCCCTTCGCTGATGGGGATCGCCTGCCTTCTGCTACCGGGAGGCAGAGGCAACTGACAAACAGATTGCACATTGAGATTTTGAAAAAGAAGTTAGTGCCTACTGGTGTGGCACTAATAGCAGCTCTTTGCATTGGAAGAGTAGCGAATTTGGCTTTTCAGCGTGTTTCCTAATGCATTATCTCATTTGACCCTCACATGTACCCTGCAATGTTGGGACAGCAGTACTCTCTCGTCTTTAGATGTGGAAACTGAGAACCCAAACACTGACTTAAAGATAATGAATTTGGACCTTACAAAACCCTAGGTACTCAAGCTGTCCTACTGTGGAGCAGGGAAGCTGTCCCTCAGATAGGGCGAGGTGAGAGGTGGGGATAGAGCACACCCCATGACAGAAGGTATCTGTGAGGAAAATGGGAACTGTTTCGAGGCTTCGTAGACAATACTCTGTTGCTTATGTTGGATTTTAACTCAACTGACAAGTTTTTACATTTATATTCATTTAGAGAAACGTACTCTTTGGTAACTCAGACCATTAACTGCTCAGCTAACAAAATTTCCTTTGATAGAGAGATCCTCGTAAGTTGTTGATGGCAATGGTGGTGATTACCTAAGATGGAGATCTGTTTCCTCTCAGCTTCCTAAATTTAAGTCAGCTGGTTCACGCCAGGTGTCTGCTGTGGGTGCTGTGTGTGATACGGTCCTGTGCCTCCTGTGTGCTGGGGACAGAGGAGGGTTCGGATGCCGCTGTCCTGGGGAGACACATGGAGACCCTTCCCTCCGCCAGTCAGTGCTGCTGCCTGTCCATGCTTCCCTCCTGTATAAGCTGTCCACACCCTCTGTGCCTATTCTCCAAACCCGTAGATCCCGCTTCAGAGGACGGTGCAAGGCTTTGGGGCAGAAAGATTTGGGTTCGAGCCCCGACTCCATCTTTCACTGGCTACATGCTCTTGGGCAAGTTACCTGGGAGAAAGTCACAGAAATTACTTGGTCTGTGGTGGGCTGGGCATCATTCATTTAAAAAATTTTCCCATGTGATTCTCTTGCACACCCAGGGTTGAGAATGAGTTATAGTAATGCTGGGTTTCCTTATTTCTGGAATGCAGAGTATTGCCAGATAGATAAGGTGGTGTGAAGAGTAAATGAAATAATTTATCTAAGGGAGCTTTCATTTGGCTGATGTCCCAAAATGTTAGTTGTTATTAATTATTACTATTGTTTTCTGCTTTAAAAAGTTAACACATCTCATTACACATATTATAACAAATATAGAAAAGAAGAAAACCACCGGTAATCTGAAGGATAATCTCAGTGTTTTGGTACTTTACACACCCCTCCCCTTCACCTACATGCTCATGAGGGTAATGAAATGGGCTTTTTTTACTTGATATTTTCCCAGGACATTAAAGCTGTTGAAAACACTTTTCTGCCTGTGTACCATTTCGGCAACAGATTTGCACATGGCAGGTATCGTCCTGGTTCTTTGATGAGTATGGCATTGTCTGCTCTCAGCCGTGTGGGTGATGTGCTTGGGGCTCTGCGAGGGTGAGCTTGTGGAGTGGTGGCACCACTCACAGCCACCATGGGGCCTCGTTCTCTGCGCCCTAGTGCTTCTTGCCTGGCTCAGAGGCCCTTGCCGTGCTCACGGTCAGTATCTACATTCCTGTTTGCCTTGCTCTTTGCCATTTCTGCTCTGGAAGCTCTCTGAGTAGTTTGTTGTTCCCTGGCTGACTTCTCAACCTGTGCCTGGAAGCTGTCCTGCCCTGGTGGGCATGCACCTGAGGTGGGTCTCCTGGCCTCCTCCTGGGCCTGTCCCGCTGTGGCTTGGAGGTCAAGACTGAGACAGAACCTCTACTTTCTAGCCTCCTCTTGCCTCTATCCAGCAGCTCTGCTCTGCTGTGCAGGCTTAGAGCTTATGGCCATGTGTCAGGCTGTACACAGTGCTGTTGATGGGACCTCAGAGGCTTCTGGCAGCTTTCTGCATTTAGCCCTGTGGAATCAGTAGAAGGAGGCAGGCCATGGGTGGCAGGGCTCCTGAGGCTTTTTCTGATATGGCCAGAGTGTTAAAGTCACCGAGGTCTGGAGGACGGGTGGACACTGTGAGGTTCAGTGATCACACTGGATTTTGTGCCTGCCCACGCCAGTGAAAAGCCACATTAGTTGTGGCTTCTGATAGGAAAGCATAAGGCATCTTTATAACTGAAGCTTCCAATGGAAGCAAGGAAACCCACAGGTGGACTTAATGGACTTTATGCCTCTATCCTTGCTTGATGAAATCACGCCTCTTTTCCCCACGAAAGGACAGGTGTCCCACACTCGTTAAAGGTTTGCATTATGCCACTTTGCTACTACAAAGACCTACCTGTTTTTTATTAACGGAAAGAAATTGGAAGATTTTTGCTTTTATAAAAAAAGGCAAAAAGCGAAAACGGCATTCAGCATTTGTCTTGCAGCGAGCTGTTACAGAGGCTGCTCAAATCCGGAGTGCCCAGAGCCACGCTCCTTCCCCAGGGACTGTCTCAGCATCTCAGCGTCAAGCCACCAGAGCTTTGAACTGTGTCTGTGAGCATCTCTGCTTTATCTCAATTTACTTGCTGTATCCGTTAGCAAGATGTATCCTAAGGTGTCAGAAAAGCCTAATAAGGGTGATTTTTTTGGGTCTGGGGACGCTCAACAAATTTTCCATAAAAATTAGTGGTTGTTTCTTTGCTTTACACCATTTCACTTGTGAACACTCTACTTTCAGATAGCGGGGGGATGCCCGAAGCGGCTTTTGACATGGACAGCCAGACCTTCTCCTTGGGAGCTCCATTACCCAGTGGGCCCAGCTTCTAGCGCCGTTGTGTGTGCTTACCTCTTTCCACCCGACACTCTGCTTCCTGGGGTGGGACTGTGGGTTTATGCATTTCCATAAACCCTGGCCGTGTCGAGCACAGGGCATCAAAAGAGGGGTGAGATCAATGAGCTTTCGTGGAACTTAGTGTAGGCGTTGATCATCGTGCCGATTCCTCCCCACAAGAAAGGATAACCTAAATTTGGGGTAATGCTTTCAAAACCATTGTGGCAACTTCCTGCATAAACCCCAGTAGCAAGAAGTCCGTAACATTTGCGGGAATTTGAACAGTTCGATTAGTTCTACACGGACGAGTATTCTTTCGTCTCCCTGTTGGTTGAATGGCCAACTTTGGGGGTTTTGGCATGAACAGAAGTGGTGGCATAATGTATACAAAATCCCGAGAGTTGATGCCACTTGGAGAATATAGTTTTACGCTACTTCTAAGGAGATGGAAATGATATTTCTTAAAGTTAAACCCAGGACGTGGCGAGTATCTCATTTGCAGCTACCCTGGAAAGTAGAAACTAGCTAACTGGAGACACGTGCCTTCCCTGGGCTGTCGGCTCTGGGCCTCCCAGCAGCATTTGGCTGCATCGTTGTTCCAGCATCTTCCAAAGGAATGGAGCCTACCCTTCCCCAGATACAAGCCATACATCAGCAGTAACCAAGGGGCTAACATCATGTATGCCAACTGCACTTCAGTAATAAAAACTGCAAAAGAAAAAAAGAAAAGAAAAGTAACCAAGGTAAAAATAGTGAGAAGTTGGTCTCCTGTCAGGGTCCATTCTGTGCTCCCCCCGCAGTGGTTCACAGAGCACTTCCCCCAGGCCCCTGGGGGCGACGAAGGGGCCCAGAACGGTCCCCAGAGAAAAGAGCCAGCGTGTGCCTATTTAAAAGAAATGAACTGTGCCTGTCCAGTCACGTTTTGTACTCAGAAAAGACTTCCCTTTCCACATTATGTTTGAAAACCAATATCTGTATCTGAAGTTACAGAATCCAGTAACCTGCCCCCTTACCTCAAAGGTGGTGCTGAGCCCCCAGTGTTAGGAAGTGAGTTCTTTGAGCAGGTTTTTGGCTGGTGGTCGTGCACCCACCCGGTGCTGGCGGTACAGGGGCCTTTGCGGCATCTCGCCACAGCCCTGCACGCGCCGGGGGTCATTTTGGCCTGACGTGATCCCTGGGCTCTCGTTCGCCTTCTGTTCTAAGGAGGCTCAGCAGTGTGTTCCCGCCTATGTCTGGGCTCCAGCAGCTTTTGCTTGTGCTCCGGACAACAGCGGACTTTTGAGAAAGGAGTGTAAATTATGGACCAGCCCTTCACAGAGCCCAGGACAGAATGTGCCTTGTCTTTTAGAGGAAGGCCCACCTCCACCCAGCCTCCTGGGCCTGTGGGCTACTTTGTGAAGCCGAGGAAAGAAGGTGCTGTTTGATTGCACTGTCTTTGCCTTGCACTGGCTTTTATTGCTTGGGGAGGGGATGCACTTACTTTAACCAGACTATGTGTAGGAGGGGGAGGGAGCAGGTAGGGACTCTCGGAATGTCAGCTGCCTTTACCAGTCAGGTGGAAAACAGTGCCCGTCACAAGGAGCTTTCCCATTCTGCTTCCCTGTAGGATTCCTGTTTACTTAAAATACTCCCCTCCCTGCCAAAAATGATGTCGAGGAGTGATTTTACAGGGATTTTGTTCTGCACATCCCCTCGCACAGCCTTTTCCGCCAAGGGTGGTGTTGGAATGTTGCGTCTTTCACTCGTTATCCAAGCCATTGTTTCCTGAAAGCTTTGTGAGGATTTACAATCTGACTTGAATAAATCCAGTTAAATCCTGTGCGGAAGAAAAGAAAAGGCAGTTCCAGGAGGAATTACACCCTGAGCTCTCTCAATAGTGCTGGGACCTTCCCCAGGCCCTGGGGCCTGGCAGGTGACCTCAGAAGCAGGCCAGTGTGTGGTCTGCTAGTCTCTGTACTTCTTTCCTTGTTCACAGCCTGCCCTCTTCTGCTCCTATCACACCCCCGTGTCTGCGGTCTTCCTGCCACACTACAGCTCCACAAATAATGTCCTCTTAATTCATTTCCTCCTCACTTCCTCCCCACCTTACAGTGACATCATTTCCTTCCCACCTGGACTGCCAGAGCCCTGGATGAGCACTTGGGCCCCGTGCCTTCTGAGCCCCGTGACCTGGTTCGACCCTTGGCTTTCAGAGTTATTTTTCCTCATCTTTATAATGAGGAGATCAGAACACATGACTGTTATTCTTAGCTGAAAACTTTTGAGTCTTGAGAAGCTTTTTTGTGTCTTCTCTTGGCTGGTTCTTGTTCCTGTGTGACCACACAGAGGGTCCTGGCCAGGGGCTGGGGGGGGGGGCAGACCACACTGCAGATTGGTGGCTGAGGCCACGGGGTGTGGGCGGGCAGTCAGGTGTTCTGGATGGTTCGGTATGGACTTTGCTAGATCTGTCATTCTCCATTTAAATGATTATGTTTTCCAGTGACTTAATTGTAGGAAGGTTAGGTCAATACACGTCAATTGATGATCAAGATGAAAAAGCAATGATATTTTTTTCTACCTCAGTAGCTAAAAATCACGCTAGCTTCTCTCTGCACATGCTTTTCTTTGAAAAAAAAATAAAGTCTTTAGCACAGTTTTAGATTTATAGAAAACTTGTAGCGATAGTACAGAGAGTTGCCGTACACTCCATGCCAGCTCCTCTATTGCTAGCGCCCTGTTAGTGTGGACGATCAGTTACCACTAATGACCCGGGACTGATACAACTAATGCCCGCACTTTATTTAGATTTCCATAGTTTTCCCCGGGGTCCCTTTTCTGTTCCAGGACCTTATCCAGGATCCCACATGACTTTCAGTCATCCTGTCTCCTCAGGCTCCCCTTGCTTGTGACAGTGTCTCGGACTTACTTGTTCCTGAGGTCAGGTGTTGTAGAATGTTCCCCATCTGAGATTTGTCGGGTATTTTCTCATAATTAGATGGGGGTTATGGGTTTGGGGAGGAAGATCACAGAGGTCAAGTGCCCTTCTTGTCACATCCCATAATCAAATGTTTGTCATTGTTGACGGTGGCCCCCTGGTCAAGGTAGTGTTGGTTAGGTTTCTGCACTCTTTTCTGCCCCTTCCAGACTGGCCTCTATGGAAGGAAGTCATGTGGGCAGGCTACTTACGGCAGGGGAGCTCTGTTCCACGTCTGGAGGGTGGGCGCTGGCATCCTGCCCCTTCACGATGCGCTGCCCAGGCAGGGTTGGCCTGTGTGTTAGAGGACAGTGAGTGGAATGCTGGCCCGGGGTGCGGTCCGTGGTGTGCACTCATCCTGGGGCCCGCGCTCGGCTCGTTTCGGGTGACGCGGGTTGGCTGACAGAAGCCGCTCGTGATTCGTGCTCAGAAGTGGGTCCTCTAGCGCATTCCGCTAACATCTTAGTCCAGAAGAAAAGTGCTTCCTGGAGTAGTAGCAGTTACAAAAACCTTACCTCATAATAACTCAGCATCTTTTCTGCTCTCGACCTAACTCTGTGTTAACTTAAAAGTGGAAAAACCTTCTTGCCCTCGAGGGATCCCAGAAAAGTCTAAAAAAGTGTTGCCATTGCTGTTCAAGGCCTCTGGGTTTTAATAATTAAAATATGGTTGGGTTGAGGCGCCTGGGTGGCACAGTGGTTAAGCGTCTGCCTTCGGCTCAGGGCGTGATCCCGGCGTTATGGGATCGAGCCCCACATCAGGCTCTTCCGCTATGAGCCTGCTTCTTCCTCTCCCACTCCCCCTGCTTGTGTTCCCTCTCTCGCTGGCTGTCTCTATCTCTGTTAAATAAATAAATAAAAACATCTTTAAAAAAAAATATGGTTGGGTTTGCCTGCCATAATATTATCCTTGGAATAACATCTTGTTTTTCCTGAGGAATTGCATGATTATTGAGGGCAAGAACAATGTCATTAATTTGTGTTTCTCATACTATGTAATTTCTGCCCATAGAAGGCTCTCCCTTAAGAGCTGCCATAAATGTGGAAGCTTAGAGACCTCAAAGTCAAGGTCGCTGGGGACATTGGCCTCCCGGGCATTTCTGTCCATGCTGGTGAGCCCTGAGGCAGGTGGCAGTTATAGGTGGATGTTCTGACAACCAGTTGTGGAATTCTGAATTTAAAATATTGTAGCCGTCAGTGACAGTGAAGGACATGGTGGCTGTTAGAGGAGGTTAATGGGTGGGATGAAAGGCAACATAATAAATCCTTTCATTCTTTTTCTCTAGCAGAGGTGAACAGCACGATGGGTTGCAAAGTTCTGCTCAACATCGGGCATCAGATGCTGCGGAGGAAGGTCGTGGACTGCAGCCGGGAGGAGAGCCGGCTGTCCCGCTGCTTGAACACTTTCGACCTGGTGGCCCTGGGGGTGGGCAGCACGCTGGGTGCCGGCGTGTATGTCCTGGCCGGAGCTGTGGCCCGTGAGGATGCGGGCCCCGCCATTGTCATCTCCTTTCTGATTGCCGCGCTGGCCTCGGTGCTGGCCGGCCTCTGCTACGGCGAGTTTGGCGCTCGGGTCCCCAAGACAGGCTCGGCCTACCTCTACAGCTACGTCACCGTCGGGGAGCTCTGGGCCTTCATCACTGGTTGGAACTTAATCCTCTCCTACATCATCGGTACGTCCCAGGAGGCCAGGGCCTGCCCCCTTCCCCCTCTGCTCGTCTCACCTCCGGACCGCGGGCCACGCGCTCCTTTGCTCCCAGGTGGACTGAGTCTAACACCTCCCTAGGGTTGGCCACCTCCTTTGACTGTTGCACGTGTTCCCTTTCCCTTTCGGGAGAGGCAGGGGCTGTCTCAGGGGTATCGCTGCTCCTTCTGGTCTGTGTCCCTGTTTTTAATGATCAGGGGTACTGGACTGTTAGTGGGGATGAGCCAGGCCAACAAGGAGGTCAGTCCTGTGAACACAAGAGACGTAGATTCAGTGAGATGTTCTTACTGCTTAAAAGGAGTGTAGTCCCTTTCGGTGTTTTCGATGACTGATTACTAGAGTAAACCTATCACTGATACAGAAAAATATGGGAAATACAGAAAAGCACAATGCAGAAAGTAGACATTGCCCAATCTGACAACCCAGAGAAATTAATTGTTACTCGTTCACTCATTCTTTCAACAAATATTTATTGAGCCCCTCCTCCGTGCCAGACATTATGCTAGATAGTAGGAACACAATGGAAGAAGACAATCTCTGTTCATAAGAGTTTAAAGATCTATTAAAATTTTTGTCAACTTAAACATAACATTTTTTATCCAGTATGTCTCTTTATTTAAAAAACAACATAGAGTAAACATTTCTCATGGTATTAATGGTTTTTCCATAATAATATTCCAAATGATTGCATATCATTATATAGTTTTATATACATAGCATAATTTTTTGGATGTTCTTGTGGGGTATTTAGATTGTTTCCAATTGTGTTATTATTGTTATAAACAGTTTAATGTCATTTAATGTCTTTGGGCATAGCCATGATTTTTTTCCTTTAAAATAGTCTAAGGTCAGTGGGCCTGCGTGTTTTTAAGGCCCGTGTTGCCTGCAGTCCTCCGGATGGCAGTGGGCTCCCTTCCTCACATACTTGCTGACCCTGGGCACTGGCATTAAAAACAAACAGCCAACAAACAAAAACACTCAAAATATAAAGTCTTCTTAGTTTGGTATGTGAGAAGGTCTTGTTTCTTTTGATGTTATTTGTATTTCGGTTACAACTGAAGGTGAACACATCAACTTAAAAGAGACAAACACCTGAATATAAGAATAACCAAAGGCTATGAATGTCCAGTTCCTACAAGTAGAAATATAAATAGCCACTAAACTTTCCATTTATATTTCAGCAAGCTTTTTGTAATATTTTCAAAACACAGTAAGATGTGGTAAGCAGGTCCCAGTGTGCTCCTGTGTACCCCACACTGGGCATGACACAGGGGGCTGTGTGCTGCCTGCTGGGACGCGGGCCCTGGAGGCCGTGTGGGGCACCTGCTGCCGCTTGCCCAGGCCAGCTGGCGGAGGGCTCCCACCAAGCTCTCTGAGCAGCACCTTCCCTTTCTTTTCAGGAGCCCGTGGTACCCAGTGACAGCCAGCAGTGCTTAAGCTTCTAAGTTCGAAAATAAAATTCATAATAATTTTTTTTTCAGTACAACACTAAAACTTGTAACCCCAAATGCTCATACAAGCTCAAGTCTCTGAGTGGGAATGTGGCTGTTTTAAATGGGCTGTTATGTTCCCAGAGGATTTACCTGGGCATAAAACAAAACCTGAGCAAGAATCGCCCTCTGCTTCCAGACCAACAAATGAAAGACGCTTTGCCAGAGTGCTGTTTGCTTGTGTGAGACTGACTCATGCATGTGTTACTGTGGGTGATTCCCAGCCTTAGCATTTGGGGCAGGGCAGTTTTTCTCAGCAAACATGGGTTTTTTTTTTTAAGCCATGTTTCAAAGATGGGGAGTGAGGGAGGCCAAGAAGAAAGGCCGGGCAGCCCCTCTCCCCTCTCACGGTGATTTTTAGAGCCTGATCGGCAGTGAGCCGGCCTGTGTCGGGGAGGTGGGGAGACCCATTTTTCTCCATTGGGCTGTGACCTTGATGGACAGAATTCATAATAGCCTGGATGCTGAGGATGAAGAAACATGGTTAAATTTTTGAATTGTTGGACAAATACTTGATATGAGACCAACGAGCAACATTGAATCTCTGTAGTGCCTCTGGCCATATTCTGTGGGTGGTCCAGACCGCAGTCACCAGCAAGGCCCCCTTGGAAAGTAAAGGAAAATGCTATTTGTGAATATTGGAATTTTAGTGACATTTTCCTTGAAAAGCAGTGACTTTATTCAGGTTGAAAGAGAGAGCGTGCCGTCAACAGCTATTGGCATTTGGGGTGTTGTGTCTGTTTGTGACCCTCATGGCAGGGGTGTGGTATGGAGAGGAGGAGAGCTGGCCTGTGTCTGGGGTCAGATACTTGGGGACCTGTGGGCAGGTAGTGTGAGCCCAGGTTTGGGCACAGAATAGCAGAGGTGGCTGGTGCCAGCTGTGGGGTGAGCAGGTGACTGTTGCTGAGGGGAGGGTTAGCACGTGTGGATCGCCTTGGTCCCCTCTTGCTGGCAGAACAGCATTCCCCGGTGGGCAGGGACCCTCAGCTCTGCTGTCAGGAGGGCCTTGGAAAAGAAGCTTCCTGAGCCAGGAGTCTCAGGCTGCCGACAGCAACCCATGAGCAGATCACGAAATCAACTTCGTGGTTTGCCACCAGTTTTTCTTTTAATAATGAAATAAAAGAGGTAGAGTTGAATACACATCACCAGTGTGCTTGTCAGGTGGTAAGGGTAATAGCACTGTTTTGTACACTGTTTATCGTTCAGTTGTATATTTGGAACACAGTCCCCGTGCCCATATCGGGTTTTGATGGAAAGCGTGTTTCTCTCCGGGCCCGTGAAGGCTCTGCGTCCTTGTCCCTTCACGGCACGTGCTAACTGAGCCTCTCTCCGAGCTAGCACAGACTGGGCTCTGGCTGCTGACACCAGGTCCCAGTGTGTGACCACCACACGGAGGCCGCGAAGTCAGGCTCGATGACAAATACTGTTCATGGTTTCCGTTCAGTTTCCTCTGGTGCGTCTGTTTCACGGCAGGTACTTCAAGTGTAGCGAGAGCCTGGAGCGCGACGTTTGACGAGCTGATTGGCAAACCCATCGGGGAGTTCGCGCGGACGCACATGGCTCTGAACGCCCCCGGAGTGCTGGCCGAAAACCCAGACATTTTTGCTGTGATCATCATCCTCATCTTGACAGGTAAAGCCACGCGGCAGGACACGTCCGGTCGGAGTGCAGGGCCGGAGGTGCGGGGCCGGCTCCCGTGAGGCCTGTTGCTAACGTTCTTCATGCTCCCTTCCCCCTCTTCTGTTTCTTTCTGTAACGAATGCAGGCATCTTGTTGGTCTTAACGGCTTCTTGTACGCGCAGGGTGGGCCCGTTGAATGGCTGTCAAAGCTGCGTGTCATTTAGTTAAAGAAGAGTCTGTGTTTGTGTAGCTGTTTGTAGAGTGGGGTTTTGTTAGTACGGCAGGCTTTTTGTACAAGTCACCCAGGACTACAAATTCCCTTGACTCAGCGGAGGAGCATTTGGAAAGGAAAGTGACATTCTTCAGCTGGGAACATAGAGGGGAAGACGTCGGTCTGGCGCACCAGTCTGTACCTTGGAGGCTGGAGAAGTCTTGGGACGTTTGGCACCTAACGGCCCTCAAAACACCCATTAAGGAAATGTTCATGGGACACCTGGGTGGCTCAGTCAGTTGAGCGTCTGCCTTTGGCTCAGGTCATGATCCCTGAGTCCTGGGATCGAGCCCCGCGTCGGGCTCCCTGCTCAGTGGGGAGTCTGCTTCTCCCTCTTGCCTTCCGCTCCCCCTGCTTGTGCTCACTTTCTCTCTCTGTCAAATAAATAAAATCTTTTAAAAAAAATGTTTCATGACAGAGTCATGGGTACAGAATTTTAAAATTCCAGATAGTGCTTGAACACGGCTGAGGGCAGCTGCTTCTTAGTGACATTTATCTGTGCCTGGCCTCTAGGAGGGGAGTTTTGTTTCATGCGGCACTTACTGTAGAAGCATGAAGCTGAATGCAGATAAACCCCCCTTTGAGATGAGAAGATCTTGGATGGGTTTTGAAAACAACATGCCTTATTTGACGCACCATGTAATTGAAATCATCTTGCACAGGCCAGACTCAGCAGTAGTTCTGGTCCAGCTGGCAGGAACGTGCATCAGAATTTAAGAATTTAAGTTTGCACTAGTGAGATTTTCGTAAACATGAGAGGGAGGGACGCCAGAGAGACAACAGAGCGCAGCACGAGGAGGTGTTCGGTGATTAATTGCTCACTTCCTTTCTCACACCTTCACTTCACAATTGAATCTATTGTGAAATGCACTTTTTACTTTAAGTGAAGGTGCACGTGGCAGGGCAGCAGTCTCAAGTCATAAGTGGTGGTCACCTGTCACCTGGACACCTTTCCATGTCTCTTTTCTTCCCCAGCCAGGAGTTTAGCCACAGAAGTCCCCAGATGGCGTGTTTACCCCCGGGTGATCATGTGGCCTAAGCCTCAGAGACAGTGTTGTCATGTGGTTTTGTGTTTTTTTTATCACTTGGGCCTTTTTAATTTTTTTTTGTGAGTTTATGAGCTATAGCTAGTCTAGCTTAGACATTGTTTTACGGGCACTGAGTCCGACGACGAACCTCCTGGTTCTTGGTTCCGTAATCACAGAAAGTTGTCATTGCTTATACAGCTAACATTGCAGGGTGAATCTGAATAATTTTCTCATCTGAAAAACCCTCATTCTACCAACAAACTGAGCCAAACATCTCCTCCTTGGAGAAGATAAAATCCTGCTGTCCCCTCAGGGGAGTCCCAAGAAAGTACGTTAGTGAGGGGAGAGGGTGCTGGGAGAGGCCTTCTCTTCATCCCTGGGAGGGGCTTGCACCCCAGGGTGGTGGGCTGTGGTGGTCCCCATCGCTGTAGTCCTTTGGTGCCCGAGGGTGGCATCCTCAACTCCAGAGGGGGCCTGCAAGGCCAACTTCGGTAGCTTTGTGAAGCACGCTGTGGACTTCGGTTGTCTTGATCCCTGCCTCTGGAAAGATTATTAATTCAGCCCCATTCCCAGGGCTTCCAGAAATCTTAGGTGGTTTGGTGCCGCTTGGATTCTTCTTCTTTTTTTTTTTTTTTTTAAAGATTATTTATTGATTTATTTGACAGAGAGATAGCCAGCGAGGAGGGAACACAAGTGGGGGAGTGGGAGAGGAAGAAACAGGCTCCCAGCAGAGCAGGGAGCCCGATGCGGGACTCGATCTCAGGACCCTGAGCCGAAGGCAGACGCTTAATGACTGAGCCACCCAGGCGCCCCCGCTTGGATCCTTCTTAAGTCACCATCTCGTCCCATCCCTGTCCCTGTCGTAGGAAGGACTCGCCTGGTACAAAGTTCACACCATCAGGCAACATTTTTTTGTTTGTGTGCTTTTTCAGGACTTTTAACTCTCGGTGTGAAAGAGTCGGCCATGGTCAACAAAATATTCACTTGTGTCAATGTTCTGGTCTTGGGCTTCATAATGGTGTCAGGATTTGTGAAAGGATCGATTAAAAACTGGCAGCTCACGGAGGAGGATTTCCAGAACACATCCAGTCATCGCTGCTTGAACAAGTGAGTTGTTTCTTCTTCCTCTCGGCGTGTGAAAGTTGATTTGTATTTGGTACTTAACAACATACACGTATGTTGGGGGCATGTAATTGGCTAGAACACTAACATGCCCTTTTAAAAAATGTGATTTGAATTTAATTTTTTTTTTGTGCAGTAAAATAGCTAAGGGTGTTTTTTTGGTTTGAAATTTGTGTCAAGTTTCGTCTCCCTGAACTTGACAGTGTATTTGTCTGATAGAGGAAGGTATTCAGGAAAACAAAATCTTCATTCTAATTCTAAAACTGTACGTAGTTGAAGATTGTTGTCAGACTCACTAAATAGTCTATTTTTCCTCATATTCTGTTTCATGACCAACGTCTGAATTTTGTATGCAGAAAAGATTTTCTCTGCGAAACCATGGTGCTATCACTTGATTATGAAATGCCTTCCTACTAATAACATAGAGGGAAGAAGAAATAGTGGGATTTTATCACAGGCTTTTATCAGAGGTTTTCAGAATTACTGAAGTATCAAAATGTGATTACTATAGTCTCTCTCCCTGCTTCAACTTGGGGTGTGTCAGCCCTGAAAACCAGTGGCCCCGTTTCCCTTATATTCTCTGACTCAAGACACCCAGGATTGGAGGCAGGTGACAGGCCGGCTCTTGGACCCGGGCTTTTTTAGGACCCTCAGTGAAGCCCCATCAGCAGGCTCTGATTATCTAGGAAACCAAAGCCGAGCAACTAGAATGTGTCTTTTGGATGTTTTTTGGTCAGATTTCTCAGGTGAATCTTAGGGTCCTAGGATGGAGAATGGGGAGTGAGATTTTGCCTATGATTCTATTGTAATTACAACCAAAGCTTATACAGCTCTGATAAGGAGACCCTCCTAAAATGCAGTGGCTTTAAAATGACACGAGTGGACCAGGTTGACTGGCCAGCGTGGCTGCGCACAGGCTTTCAGGGACTCTGGTCATCCAGTGGGTTGCTCCGTCCTGCCCTAGGATGTGGTCAGAGCTGGGCTGTGGGCCATGGGTAAGATCCAGCTCTCCCAGAGGGAACGAGGGTACAGAAGAGAGTGTGCCCAGTGCTTTCAAGGGCAGTTCCGGGAGACACATGTCCCTTCTGCCAACATTCCACTGGTGAGAATCCAGTAGGTGGCCACGTCTAGCTGCAAGGGAGACTGAGAAACGAGGTCGTCCCACACTGGGGATCCGAGTGGTCATGTGTGAACTTGGTCTTTGGTTAGGGCCCAGCCGTATCTTCCAGTGGTCTGGTCACCAGACAGACATTGGTCTGTGGCTAGTTCACTATGAGAACACAAGCCCGAAACTGTTGAATGCATGAAGTAGTATGTGGTTCACAGTTCAAATGAAAAGAGCCTTCCTTTTGGAGACGAAACGATTACAGAGAGATGAGGATTTTTAATTTCCTTTTTTTCAAGTAAGCTGTATGCCCAAGTGAGGCTTGAACTCATGACCCCAAGATCCAGAGTCACATGCTGTATTGACTGAGCAGCCGGCTGCCCCTGAGGAATGAGGACTTTTAATGTAGCATTCCTAAGCTTTCCTCGGTCATATTTATGCCACTTTATTGGTGCTCATTATCTCAGGGTGGAGTGAAGCCAGTTCCAAATAAGCTTGGAAGTAACAGCAGATTTTGAAAACTTGGGGCGACTCTCTTGCTGGTGGCTGTTTTCAGGTCAGGAATTAAATCTAGATGGCGTGTCTTGTTTCCTGGTTGTCTGGAGATTTAATTTTATTGTTTTTATGAAGAGATTGTTGGTGCCAGCCGATGGTCTTCACCGTCACGGGGGGTCCTCACACTTTGGGTCCTGGTGAAGAGGGATGACGCTGCCCCCGACCCCTGGAGCACTGTGTCTGAGGTAGAGGCTGCAGGTCGGGGGTGCAGCTTGCTCTTCATTTTATCAAAGCCTAGAAACTGCTTTCTTCCTTTTTTTTTTTTCCAGCCATAGATTTGTATTTCTGACCATGGCCATGTAGTCTTGCATGAAATTGCTTGTCTCTCTGAAATAGTAGAGCATTTCCCAACCAGACCACGCAGCACGGAGGGGCTTTGGCCTGCCCTTGGTGGCAGTTCTGGCCACGCAGTTGTGATTTTATGATACTGTCTCCGTGCCTGGCTGTGAACACCGCGTGAACCTGGAGTCTGTCTGTGTCTTGCTGTGGAATAGGAACGTTCCCCGACAGTGTGGCCGGTTCCCTGCGGCCTTCGTCTCCTGCTGCTTCTGGCTGTCTTACCCAGAGTCCCGTGGTGGGGAGCGAGTGTAGTAAGTATAAAGCTGCAGTGCTACGTGGAGGCCTGCTGAGAAGGTTTCATTGCATGGTTTCTTGTCAGGTAGGATGGAAACCCAAAAATAACATTGGCTTCCACGAGGTAAAGATTTAGTGCTCGTCGGTCAACATCTGCAGGTGGGCGGTCCAGCGTGTTGCTTTGTTGGGCCAGGAATCTAGTTCTTCCGTCCGACGGCTTTGTCCACGGCCCACAATCCCAGCGTCACTCCGGGGTCCAAGATGGCTCCCAGCAGCAGGAAGGAAACGAGAAAAGGAGACGAGCAGCCTCCCTGTCCACTTCATGCCCCTGATGTTTCTCAGGAGATGTATACAGCGTGTCTGCTTAAATCAAGGGGCTGCATCTCATAGCCGGAGAGTCTGAGAAACATGCCATCTTTATATTCGTAGCGTTCCTGTGTCTAGCTAAAATACTTCGGTTTTATTACTGTGTAGAAGAAGGGGGTATGGCTTTTGGGGACAACTGGGGGTGTGCCAGGTGGCAGATGGAAGTTACAGGAGCAGAGTATGGATTCAGGACGCTTTCCCCTGATGCAGTGGGAAAAGGCCACGCAGAGGAGAGGACCCCCCCCCACCACTGTGGATGCTCCCTGTCAAGTGCTCACCCCAGACTCAAGGATGTGGTGACCACAAGACAGCTTTTCCTTCCTTCCTCTGCCAGTTACCGCCTTTGCTGATTCCTGGGTAACCGGCTGAGTGGCATGCAGAAGAGCTGGTCAACCCAGCTGCAGGGGAAGGGGCACCGAGCTAAGGTCTGGCTTCAGGTCACCAGGTGATGTTTGCCAGGTGGGGGCCACGGCAGCCCCTGAGGGCCTGCCTCCCCGTTTCTCCGTGTGTCAGTAGCTAGATGCCGCCCGGGTACCGCCACCATGTCCAGATAATGGGTCAATGACTGATTTTCATAAAGAGCCTTTACAAAGCACTTGTAAATGTTTTGGCTTGAGGCCATCTAGAATAGGTTCTGACTATTCCATAGTGAGGCGCTGTCCCTGAGAGCAGAATACCCAAGTTAAACGTCAGATTTAATTTTTTGAGTAGATAATGTTTTCTCATGATTCACTTGTCATGATACTATAAAAAGGTTTACACTGAGAATGTCTCTTCCCATTCATTTTTTCATCTACCTCATTCTCCCACCCCTCATGCGAAATCATTTTTATTATTTCTGTGCGTGTAAGCTTCCAGCTTTTATTTGTATAAATAAATACAAGCAATTACAAGTATATATTTCTATTTATTTTGTATATTATGTATATAACTTATATACATAATTTATGTGTATAGTCCCTCCTTTCTTACATAAAAAGTAACGTTCCCTCCCCACTTTTCTGCACCTTGCATGTTTCCCTTACTAGCATATTCCACAGGGCTTTTCATACCGGGACCTTGTCCTTTATCGCGGTGCGTGGTGTCCGGGCACCCATGGAGCGATGGTGACCCAGCTGGAGGAGCACCCCAGTTGGTACCATGGTCGGCGGCCCCGGGAGTTTACACAGGAGCAGCCCTTTCCGTGTGGCTCCCCTTCCATCTGATTCCTTCCCCCATTGCAGTCCTGAGGAGCAGGGGAGGGTGCCCTTGTTTTGTTCTAGCTCTCCATAGCTCCGTGCTTGTGCTGTTTGTCCTGCTGCACCTGGCTGCGGACGGAGGTGTGCCCCGGCCCTAGTCCTCTCCTGCAAGGCCTCTCTCTTTCTGGAGTTTAACGTAGGTAACGTCAGTCCTGTTGTTAGAGGGCTTTGTGGAGGCAGGTGGGCATCTGGAGGCCTTCCACACCTGTCTGTCTGTCCCAGCAGGGACAGGAGAGCTGGGCCCAACTCAGAGTCTTGGTGAAGACCTTCCCATGTTCTAATTGTGTTCAGAAGTTAAAGGGGTCTGCAGGAGCCCCTCTGAAGTCATCTCGATTATAAGTCCCCGTCTCCTTTCATCTTCTCATCCCCCTCTCCTGAGCTATTCGACTGTCAACTGTTTTGTTTTAGACTTTGGCCTACCTAAAACTTTTCATAATAGGAGTCAGCTCACCAGGGCATTCTGTGTCCTTTGTGGGATGCGGTGGGTGCGTCTTGTGCCTTGCTGACTTACTTGTCCTGGGCCGCCATGTTTGTACTTGGGTTGTGGGTAATTTCCCTTTGAGTCTGGCAACAGTTCCTGTTCTGTCTCTCACTTGTGTGTTTTTTGGGGTTTCCCTCAACGTTGCTACTTTTTGAACTACAATGAGTCCCAGATTGAGGACCTCCTTCACGCTCTGACTTCCAGATCCTGAAACCAGGGATCCTCTAGAAATCAGTACAAAGCTCAGTCCCCACTAGGAAATAATTGTGTCCAAAGTGGCTGTCTGTTTTATTAGTCAGCTGGTAAATCCCTTTGAAATAAATTGGGCCAATGAGTTGCTAACCCAATTAACATCTGTTTATAGGACCAGAGTATTCTAAATGGCTTTTCTTTTGTTTGGAAGTCAAGTGGTCTGGAGCAGGTTGCCCCGCAGAGCTGGGCAGTTGTCAGCCTGTTGAGTTAGGAGGGGCGATGGGGAGGTCGTGACCATCCTCTAGAAACTGCGACAGAAAGCCTGCAGCCTGGAGGCCAGCAAAAGACATGGCTGGTGAGGGAGGAGCCAAGCTGTCCTTCTGGGACTGGGAGTTGAGCTGTTCTTCAGGTGGTAGCAGAGGACCAGGGCGTGTGCGGCTTCGAATCACTTCGTGACAGGCAGGGCCTGGAGTGGTTGTCCAACATGCGAGTGGCAGCTGGCCACAGGCTCTGTGTGGCTGTTCAGTAGGCCTGGACACACTGTTTAGAGTCACAGCTTCCACTTCGTTGAAACTATTTCTGAACCTTAAAGGATTCCTGGGGTTCACAACATGTGTTCGGCTGTGTATCCATTTCTTCAGTAAATATGTACTGAGCCCCACCCATGTGCCCTAGTCATGCTGAACGCTGGTCCCCTGAGCCCCACCCATGTGCCCTAGTTATGCTGAACGCTGGTCCCCACCCATATAGGTGTCCCTGTTTACCACGCGCATGCGAGTGCTAAGGAAATGCTTTTGTTGACTAGAACCATTCACTTTCCTTAACCTCGGTATCTCTGAAAATGCTTATTTTGAGACTGGAGTTACCAGTAAATATGGGAGACTTTTTGCCTTATGTTCCTGGGATGGGGGCCTTGCACCCACTTAGCAGCTCTGTCTTTTAAAGTATATGTTCTTTGTTTGACGGTCCTGGGGGAGAGGCCTCATTTGTTGGTTTATTCCCTCTTTCCTGTTGGATACCCTATCTCCCCAAAGCCAGTATTCAGGGGTGCTTCTGGAAAGGGCTTAGTGAGTACCCTTTTGGCTCTAGGTCATGCAAAGCAGGGAGGTCTGTGGCCCACAGGGTCTGGTGACAGCTGCCTGGGGGATCATTTACTAGGTGTCTGGAGTGTCCCAGGCCAGCAGTGGCCAGGGACAGGGGCGGGCACACGACTCTTTGGAATGGTTTCTCTTCAGGACTGTGAAGTGGGTGTTATGATCTTTGGCTCTTTTTTCCAGTGACACAAAACAAGGGACACTCGGTGCTGGTGGATTCATGCCCTTTGGATTCTCCGGTGTCCTGTCGGGGGCAGCGACCTGCTTCTATGCCTTCGTGGGCTTTGACTGCATCGCCACGACAGGTACGGCGCCCGCCCGCCGTGTGGGGCCCTGGCTGCGGGTCCTCCGCTCTCTCAGACAGGCTGGGCTAATTTTACCCACGGGTTGCTCTTTTCCTTCCTGTGGGCCTGTGCCGGCTGCCGCTCTTTCACACATGAGTACCGTGTAGATTTGTAGCTTCCTGCTAATCTTTTCCCCCCTTTTATCACTTCCCCAAGTGGCAGTGCCTGACAGGAAAGTCTGCATCACGAACGTGACTAACTGTTGTGCTGCTCGAACGGGATAATAACAGCGTGGCTGCAGCCTGATTTCATATCTGGGCGTCATCCGGGAGAAATGAGGCCATTAAAAATATTGTCATCCGGGTGATTGAATAGGCTGGGTTCAGTCGGGCCTCCTGAATTTTTTCTGCCAAAGGCAACAAGTCTTTTCCTTGGCTGAACCAGGCCGTAAAGGCCGAGAACACCATCCCTGGGCGTTATGGGTCCTCTGGTCCATGCAGGGCCGCCTATGGTTCCCAGAAGCCTGAAGGTTCCCATAGGGCGTCATTTGTGGGTGTTGTGGGCATCTTGGTCATGGGGATGCCCCTCACTGGCTTGCCCTCCGGGGGCTGACTCCTTGCTGCTTCTAGGTGAAGAAGTCAAGAACCCTCAGAAGGCGATCCCCGTGGGGATCGTTGCGTCCCTCCTGATTTGCTTCATTGCTTACTTTGGGGTGTCTGCCGCCCTCACGCTCATGATGCCATACTTCTGCCTGGACAAGGACAGCCCCTTGCCCGACGCCTTCAAGCATGTGGGCTGGGAAGGTGCCAAGTACGCGGTGGCAGTCGGCTCCCTCTGCGCGCTTTCTACCAGGTGAGGCCCCTAAGGGTAAGCTGTAGTAGGCCGTGCGAGGCCTGACACAGGTGTGTCGCTAATCTCGCTCTTTTCCCTTGAAATAGAACCAGCACCCCAACCCTGTTGATGCGGTTTCTCCTCTTGTTAGCAACCATCCCACGAGTCGTTACTGATATTTTCATCCTGAAGCCTCTGAAGCCCACTTTCTGACATCTGCTCGGCAGGGGTCTGGCTTGCTGTCGTCCCCAGCCTTGTCCCCTAGACCAGGCCACCTCTTTGAACACTGTATTTTGGCCCTTAGTTTGGCCATAAAGCAGAGGCCACCTTGAAAAAGGGAGTAAATGCCTTTTTGAAAAAAAGATTTTATTTATTTATATGAGAGAGAGAGAGAGAGAGAGACCTTGAGCGGGGGCAGGGGGAGGGGCAGGGGCAGAGGGAGAAGCAGACTCCCCTCTCAGCAGGGAGCCCAGTGCAGGGCTTAATCCCAGGACTCTGGGATCATGACCTGAGCCAAAGGCAGACACTTAACCTGCTGAGCCCCCCAGGTGCCTGGGGGTAATGCCTTTGAGTAAGAAACATTATGCCCCTGATGTTCGCAATTAGCCTGTACATACAGGAAATACTTGCTAAACATTGATTTACCACAGAGAAATCCTCATGAGTCCAGTGATGCTTTATTTTCTGTTTGATTCAGCTAGAAATACTGTGGGAATAAGTACAGAATTTCCCTTTCATAAAAATTATGACTAGCCCCCATGCATGTTTACGTTATGTTACGCCATTCTTTCACTGAGTTCATACTCCACACGAAGCGCTTTTTCTGGGGTTCGGCTTCCAGTCATGGGCTTCACGTGGTTTGGAGGGTGGCAGTTCTCAGTGAGAAGTTCAGGGCTCCCTCTCGCTGGCATACCACGTGATGGTCGCGTTATGATGCCCTTCTTCCCGATGGGCTAGTGTTACAGATGCATTTTGCCTTTTCCTCTCGTCTAGTCTTTTAGGTTCCATGTTTCCCATGCCTCGAGTTATCTATGCCATGGCTGAAGATGGACTGCTATTTAAATTTTTGGCCAAAATCAATGATAGGACCAAAACACCAATAATCGCCACGTTGACCTCGGGCGCCATTGCTGGTAAGAACTGGAACTAATCCCACAGGCCAGTGTTTTCACAGTTGAGTTACTGTCCCTAGGGAAACACCTTGAATTGTGTTGGTCTATGAGAAGTTGGAACTGGTCTTTTTAACTTTTGGTTTGCATCCTTGCAACCTGGTTTTCTGCAAGATAACCACCCTTTGACTAAAGGCAGAGGCCAGTTTTACAGAGGATGTGATGGAATTCTCAAAAAATTTTTAATCCTTTTATTATGATTACCCTCTCATTGAACAGAGCTTGGAACACACACTGTACCTCCAGAGCCATTTGTATTTCCCCTTTTCTGAATGTTCCTGAGTAGACTTCGGTGGGATGACATCTTGCATGGTAGCAAGCCAAGAGACTTTTTGTTAGTACTGAAAATTGTCTGTGTCTCTTAGCCTGTGGATTCTCAGGGAAATGAGACTCCCTTAGGATCAGTGTCTTATGAAGTGTGCTACCTGTTCTCCAGGAGACATTGGGGGTCTTGCTGGGGAGGCCAGTTGCCGTTAAGTTGATAAATAATGGCGGGCTCCGCGGAGATTTATCTTATCAAGTATCTGGTTCCCCACCACGAAGACGGTTGTGACAGCTGAAATCAGTACACAAAGAACCCTTGGAGCTATGTGATAGTCCAGGGGCCCCTGATTAAGAAAAGGGGAGCATTGAAGGAAACTACGTGCATATGCACTATGCTATTGGTTTTCTATGTTTTCTCCTTTAATAATTGCCCCTCTTAGCCCCAAGAGAGAGGCATTATCAGCCCATTGTACAGAGAGGTGAAGTGAGGTTGTGCACCCACACCCCGGATCTGGCGCTCTGTTCCTTGTTTGTTTTTATGCCAAAGTGCCTGGCTCCTTCCAGGGTCTTTTTGGGATATCAGGACACGTGATACCAGTTCGGCCTGTACTACAGGGACTAGTCAAATAGCCATTGGTAAGACATTTGACCATCTTACATGAATGGTTGCTAGTAGTATTTATGCCCTTATTTAAAATGTGCTTAGTGTTATGGATTAGTGTTATATAATGAAAGAAAGCTAGTTTTTCATTATTTAACAAATTTGTTGTGTAATTGTACATTCTTGACCATGATCTCAGTGGTCAGGTTAACGGACACCATGTGTCAGAGTATGACCAATATATTTAAGAGATTAAGGAATGGGAAATAGTAAATGTTCTTTCAGTATTTACATGTAATTTGATCGTATTAAAGACTGGCCTTTAATTCCCTTCCTGTGCTGATCAAGGGAGCTCGAACTATAATCTTTAAAGTGACTGTAAAGTACATGCATTCACCAAACCAGGGATTTACTCTTTCTTTTCATTTGGCAGGAGGGGTAAATAAGTATTTGATTTTCTGAAATCATCCCACATGGAAAAAGTTTGGCTTGAGTTAGTGTGAGTGGGAACGTAGGCATCCGTGGCATGCACAGTTGGACACTATTCTAATTATCCATAAGGCCCAGGATTGCTCTTTGATCCTGGTATTTACCCCCAAGTTAAATTTGTTTTAGTTGGAGTAATCTATAGGGGTTTGAGAAATACTTGTGGAAAATAAATGGTTTTGTGTTTCTGTTTTAACTTGTGTTGATTGCGTGTGATTTGAAAATATCCCAAAGTGGATCTATGCAAGTGATTTTTTAAATGGGAAACTTGACATGTGTACCCGTATAAATAGAGATACATACTCTCACAGAAATTACAAAAGATTTTCAAATAAGCGTGCATGTTGTATATTTTTTTAAGTGGGATCACGGTAAAGGTACTGATACTGTTTGGGAATAACGCCGCTTTCCATGCTCAGCTGCCTGGGTTAGGAGCCCCCGCCAGTCCTCCCAGAGCACTGGACTTGACCTCATCCATCTGCTCACCTCTGTTGCCTACTGATGCCTGTTTTGGACGATACACCCAGGGAAGCCGGAGGCTGTCTGGTGTGCCGTCTGGTGGTGTATACGTTTGATGGTGTGCGCTGACCAGCATGCTCTCCGTGAATGAGTGCCAGATGGGTGACGGATGGATGGTTAGATGGCTGAATAGGTGGATAGATGATGGATGACGGATGGACAGAGGATGGATAGATGGATGGATGGGTGATGGGTGGATGGTGTGTGGGTAGATGGATGGATACACATAACCGTCTATGAGTCTGTGTGGTGCAGAGAAAGACACACTGGACTCACAAGAAAGACACACAAGAACCTAGTTGAGATCCATTTCCGAGCTGTGTGACCTTGGATAAGTCTCCCAACATGTCTGACTTCAGTTTCTCCATCTGTAGTGTAGGGATAGCTTGCAAAGTTGCCCTGAGGATCAGTAAAGGTCATGTTGATGAAAGTGCTTTCTGTATAAATGTTAATTATTATTACTGTCTGCTGAGGACCGTGTTTGTGATTTAATCCTTAGCGTTTCTTCCCGTTAAGCGACGTCACACTGTCTTTCCCTGGAAAGGGCTGGGGTGAGGAAGCAAGTAAAAGCAGCTCCCCCTACGTGCCCCGGATCACGGGTGGGTGGTGGTCCTAGCTGTCCATGATAGTGGGCCATCCATGGATCCTGATGCTTATCTCCTCCGCAGCTGTGATGGCCTTTCTCTTTGACCTGAAGGACTTGGTGGACCTCATGTCAATTGGCACTCTCCTGGCTTACTCTTTGGTGGCTGCCTGTGTGTTGGTCTTACGGTATGTATGGCTCTTCTGGGTTCCATGATAGAAATGGAGATGCACCCTGTTAGCCTTTTAAAAGTTCAAGTTAATGATTTATACGGTGTAAGTTTTAGGTTGTTGATAGTTCCTTCGGGAACTGCCCTGGAGAGGGTGGGATTTGGTGGTTGAGAGCCTAGTCACAGAGAACATCACTGAAAAGAGTGAGGGGGCTCACCTCTCACTATCCCATGCCCTCATTTTTCTGGAGGGATGTTAGGAGGATAGAGACAGGTTCTCAGCCCAACTGTTGGGCCTGGTCCAGGGAACAGAATTTTTGAAGGCTTAGGGTAATGATTTCAGTTTGGTCCTGGTTCTTAGGTTGGAGGGGACTGGGGACTGGTCCTGGTGGGAATTGGGAGAATCCAAGTTCTGTGAACCTGAGGGCAGCGTGGTGTTTCTGTAGCAGCACCGCACTCTGCCAGTGGAGAAGGGAGTCCCAGTATGTGGCATGGAGCGGCCAAGGTGGATGGTCAGTAGGACTTCCCAGGCTCCGGCTGTTTTAGCCTTGTGGAGACCAGGCCAGCCCCCCGGATGGCTGTAATAAAGCAGCTCGGGGCCTAGGCTTGTGTGCTGGTGCGCTCGGCTGCCCCAACGCCCCCCTCCCCAAGCACGGCCCTGGGCTCCAATTTTCCTTTGCTCTGGAAGGACGGGGTTCTGCTTCCTCACTACCAGGAAAGGCTCAAGGGAGCATTTATCATGAGAATATGGAGTCATGGAGACACCCAGTGGTGGTCACCTGGGAGGAGCCTCGTTACTTGTTTTCGGGTGTTTGTGCGGGCAAGGTCATTTATTCCATTTATTCCATTTCCCATGTGCGTGGCACCCACTCTATGTAAAACTTGGGTCGAACCTCAGGAGTGGCTGTGTAGCTTCGGCTACAATTAGTTTGCTGGTTTTGTGACTACTTCCTCCTTCCTAAGGGCTCGACACTGGAATCTTTTCTGAGGTTCCTCTCACATTCTTTNTTTTTTTTTTTTTTTTTTTTTTTTTTTTTTAAGATTTTTTACTTATTTATTCGACAGAGATAGATACAGCCAGCGCGAGAGGGAACACAGCAGGGGGAGTGGGAGAGGAAGAAGCAGGCTCATAGTGGAGGAGCCTGACGTGGGGCTCGATCCCATAATGCCGGGATCACGCCCTGAGCCGAAGGCAGACGCTTAACCGCTGTGCCACCCAGGCGCCCCTCCTCTCACATTCTTAATTGACCAAAAGGTGTTAACGTAAGTGAATCAGTAAAAAAAAAAAAAAAGGTTAAATATCTTTATGCTTACTCTTAGATTATATGCAAAATAATTCAGAAAGCACTCTGTTTTTCATAGCTGGTAGAAAAGATTTGAGCTCTGTTCATTTTGGGTGGGAAGATAAGGAGCCTCGTTTAAAATGAACGCTTTACTTGCAGGAAGCTTATGTCTTGGAAATCATGCCACAGGCTCAGTCCTTTAGTCAGCGCTATAAAGTTATTTATTCTAAGGCATTTGGAGTTTTAAAATAAATTGATCCAATTAAGTCTCACAAACAGAATTTCTCAAATCCGTCAGCCTGCAGACACATTTCTCTGGCTCTTGGCACCCAACAGGATCCTAATGTTACTGCTTTCTATTTCTGTTTGTACTTTTCGCTCCCTTCAGCTGTAGTTTTATTGGAAGTGGCCTAATATCGTAAGCATCCAAGGGCCAGTGCTACTTCTCAGAGCAAGAGAAACCATCTCAGGACATTCCTCTGGGCTGGTTCATG
Source organism: Ursus maritimus (assembly GCF_017311325.1). Lineage (NCBI taxonomy): Eukaryota > Metazoa > Chordata > Mammalia > Carnivora > Ursidae > Ursus > Ursus maritimus. Next base: position 9,813,281 of record NW_024423344.1, on the reverse strand, counting down.
GAGAAGGTCAAGTTGCCTCAAATCAGAGACCCCAAGGAGGGTGTTCTGTCCAAGCAGGAACAGAAAGAAGGCGAGGACTCAGGTCTCTTCCTCTGTATCTGCTTTGCCGGAGAATGCCTCCTTCTGACCATCTTCTTCCCATTTTATGCCTTCTGTCCTGGGCAACTTTCCTTTGAAAGCTCACTAAGAACTTGAGTTAGTACGTGTCCTTTTGCCTAATGAAAGCACATTATGATGGTCATACAATACATTTCTTTACAGGTATCAGCCAGAGCAACCTAACATGGTATACCAGATGGCCAGAACTACCGAAGAGCTTGATCAAGTGGACCAGAATGAATTGGTGAGCACCAGTGATTCCCAGACAGGCTTTTTACCAGAAGCAGAACGGTTTTCTTTGAAAACCATACTCTCACCCAAAAATATGGAGCCTTCCAAATTCTCCGGGCTAATTGTGAACATTTCAACCAGCCTCATCGGTAAGAGCCTACCCTTCCCTGTAAGGTGTTTGGGGTCCTCCTTGTTGATATTGCAGGGTTTCTTGTCAAGGGTTGTGGAGGCAAGTGCTGGAAGGGACAAGCACCTGTCTTGCTTTTGGACTGTGATGTCAGTTATTCTGCGCTTATGGTAGTTGATGGCTACGGAAACAGAGCCTCCCTCGCTGTGGGTTTTGGGGAAAACTGAGGATATCTGTGGGGATTTGAAAAAAGATTGAATTGCACCTCTCTCTCTCTCCTTCTCAGCAATTCTTATCATCACCTTCTGCATTGTGGCCGTGCTTGCAAAGGACATTCTGACAAAAGGGAAGTTGTGGGCAATCTTTATGCTCACTGGATCTGCCCTTCTCTGCTCCCTGGTCACAGTCATCATCTGGAGGCAGCCGGAGAGCAAGACCAAGCTTTCATTCAAGGTGAGCAGCTAGCCGCTCTGCCTGCGGGGAAGCTCCTGGTAGGTTCCACAGACGCTGGCACTCCTGCGCCCTGTGTGGGCTCTGCCAGGCCGGGCTGTCTGGAGGGGAGGGGCTCGCTGGCCCGCCTCAGGGACCATGAGGCTCAGACAGTGCCTGCTGAGGGCAACCCTGGAAGAAGGCGCCCCTCCCTGCCCTGGCTCTCAGGTGTCAATGGTGCAGCTCACTGCGGGGGCTTTTCCTAGGTCGTTTTTGCTAAATGACTCGAAGGCGCCGTCCCCCTGAGCTCCACCCCCTGCAGACTTGACACCGCCACCCGCTCTCTTTGCAGGTGCCCTTCGTGCCGCTACTTCCCGTCCTGAGCATCTTCGTGAATGTCTATCTCATGATGCAGCTGGACCAGGGCACGTGGGTCCGCTTTGCAGTGTGGATGCTGATAGGTACGTGAGGTCATGGGTTTCACTGTGACGCTGTCTCTCGGAGCCCCCAGGTCCCCGAGCCTGCGCTGTAATGCTCGTTTGTCTTCCCTGCAACTCGGCTGGATGCCTTTTGTTCCTGAGCCTCGCTCGTCTCCAATCTCAAAACGTAATGAAAACACATGTAGTCAGTGGTTTTCTCTTAATCAGGAGCTCCTAGTAGATTGTGGGTCCTCCCCTCCCTTTAAGATACTTTTCATTTTAATAGCTCTTGCCTGAGCTAGTTTTGTCATTGCAAGAGCTGAAGGTAACAAGAGCGAGGTGATGAGTCTGCTGTTGACAAAGCACCAGTTCGTCTCCCCTCACAGGGGAAAGCCTGGCCTGTGCCTCCCCCGGCCCAGCCAGTGCCTGCCCACTGGCCTATGTGGGAGGTCTGGGGGTCACCGTTTGGGTGCTGGCCCTGTTGTTGGCTGCCCATGGCCCGTCCCCTCCCTGGGTATCCAACCCCAGGAACTGCAAGAAATGGACCAGGCTCCTTCCTCAGTGCTGATGACCAGGGAGCAGGTCTTGCCCCTCACCCCTCAGTGTCGCTGACAAGAGCTGTAACCCCAGGACTGTGTTTCTGCCAAAGCCTCAGGCCTGGGTCACCACACTTGGGGGCAGATAGCTGCTGTCCCGAGATCCTTCTCTGCAGGCCCCATGTCTGCAGAGTGTGGCCTGAGGCTGGTTAGACAGACATCCCCTGTAGGGCCTTTCTGTGAGAGAGTTGGCTCAGCGTGTGCAGTGGTGTGTGATGGGTACACATTCCTCCAGACTGCGGGGTGAGGTACTCATTTCCTGGCCGGGGTGGAGGACACCTGCTTCTAAGCATCCCGGACATGAGCTCCTGGGCTCCAAGCCATTAGTTTCTTTCCAGGGCTTTTGGTGGCTGAGCCCTTTCTTTGAGGCCTGCTGTCCTTGTGTCTCTGGTACAAGTTTGGCCTCGGCCACGCGGGCTGTAGTCTTTGAGTAGATGGTTAGAAGCTCAGATCTCTGGGCCCCACCACAGACCTTTGGGGTCCCAGACACTGGAATGGACTGAACGCTTGTGTTACACACACTTGCAGGCGACTCTATAGCCTCCTCCTGTCCGACAGTCACATATGCAGAGAAAACAGAGACAGTGGGGACTACGGAGGCCACACGAATAGCCTGGGGAGCCGTGGTGCCCATTGGAAATCCCACCCTGGCGGGAGCAGTACAACCCCAACCAGTGGCCATGGGGCCCCGGCCAGGTGGTCAGCAGATGGGGCTGCGGGAGTGGCACCCCTGCCGGGCTCCCCAGCCTGGCGGCTCCCCCTGTTCCCCCGGACCCGGCCCAGTGTGAGGCTCTCCGGAACAGGGAGGGCCCGCACCGCATGTAGAGGTGAGGTAGTCACCGCTGCTGGTCGTAGTCGAAGAGTCATGTCATTTCTCCAGACACAGAAAGTTGGCCCACGAGGGCTGCTTGCTCTGGGTGCAGGCCCGGGACAGGCAGTGTGGAGAGGCTTTCCCGTGAGCCACGTGACGGACCCAGGGCTGCTCAGCCTGCTCTGCTCACACGCAACCTCTGCTCTCGGCCCACAGGCTTCAGCATCTACTTTGGCTACGGTCTGTGGCACAGCGAGGAGGCATCCCTGGCCGCCGACCCAGCAAGGACTCCTGATGGCAATTTGGACCATTGCAAGTGACACGCAGCCCCGCCCCCAGAGGCGGCAGCAGCCCCGAGGGATGCCCGCACAGGTTCTGGGAGCACCTCGCTGTCTCCACCGGTGCGACAGGACCCACCCACGTCTACAAAACCCCAGCGCAGCAGGTGCAGCAACTTGAAATGCAGCCTCAGCCCACAGCCTGCGTGTGCCGCCTAGACTCGCTCTGCGGCAGGTGCACGAGGGCCCGTCACCTCGGACAGCTCCCTGGCGGGGGCCACTTGGCTGCAACTAGCCACCGTGGCTCCTGACATCCCTCTGAACACAGAAAGCAGCCCCCGTCTCGCCAGCTCCATGCCCATGCTGCTGTGTCCTCAGGCAGAATGGAGGTCACCGTTTCTTACCTTGGGAATCGGGGCCTCCCTCCCCAGGGACCGTTCTGGTATTGACAGTGTGCACACTCCAGACCCTCAGTAGCCGTCTCCCCACTCAGCCCTAAAGGCCAACCGTAGATACAAGACAAATCCTCCAAAACACATGTCCCCAGCAGTTCCGCCCCCCGAGCCAAAGGACAGCAGTTTACTTTAAAAAGGAAGAGCAAGACTCCGTTGCTTCTCCCACTCCTGTTCTCTGGGTTGCTTCCACAAGAGGTCGTGAGGACTGTGAGCTCTCCTCTAGTTCCCCTTCCAGGCAGGGCTTCCGCTCTGGCACCGGACAGAGCCCAGCACGCTCCAGCGGCAGGACCAAGGGCAAGTGTTGCCGTCAAGGACAAGAAGGGAGCGCCACTGTGGGAATGAGGCAGGAGGGCCAAGGGAGGCTGCCTTCACTCCTCACAGCTGAGCACGGGGACCTCCCTCAGCCGCACTCTCTCACTCCAGGCCCCGGGCTGGTGCTGGCTGCTTCTGGTATCTCTCACCAACGGCTATGTGTCCTGAGTAACGGGAGCATGGCCCTGCGTTCATCTGGGGCTGGCCTTAGTGGGTAGAGCTTAGAGCACTGTGTTCTGTGGGTCTTTGCCAATCACAGTCCTGCCCTCTGATGCTGGCGGGTCAGTGCCTTGAGTCTTGTAAGGTTCTCAAGGCAGGTGTCCGCTCATCCTGAGGGGATGCTGGCCAGTCCCCCCAGCTGCTTCTGGCCCCTGACATGATCTGTTTGGCCCCTCTCTTATGTATTACCAAACTGAGTCCTCCCGGTAGCATCTGTGAATCACTCCAAATTAAGTTGGCTCTTAGTGTTAAGCTGGAAAATGGCCAAATATTTCCTTGGTGTGTTGTTCAGAGCACGGGGTCCACACATGAGAATTTGGGGTCATATTGCTGTCCCTGTCTGTATGTGCTGCCCAAACGTTGTGACTTTGTATCTGGGTTCATAACCTGGCCCCGGACCTCCTGCTTCTGTAACTCAAAGAGTCAGCTTGGGTCCCCGTACGCAGCGTGCTCCCTCCCGGGCCCTGCAGCACCCACGCTCACACCCGCTTTGCGGAGAGGAGCCCGAGGAAACAATGCTGATGCGGTCTTCCTTCCCGTGAGAATGTGACTCGGGAGACGGAAGGGCCCCGCGTGGATGGGAGGGGAGGGAGGAAGGCGTGTAGACACCCCAGCAAATGGAAATGATGTTTTTGAAGCTTGGATTCCCATTTCTTCCCCCTCCGGCCTTTGACACAAATCTGGTAGAAAGAAGCCTGGTAAATTGACGGCGCTTGTCTGAGCTCCCTTGGTAGGTTCGGAGAGAATTGAGAAAATTCGTGGAACGGCCAGACGGCAGGGTTGGTCCGTGGAGGGCTTTCGCGCAGGTGGCCAGGGCTTGGCCTCTGCCCCAGGCCCTGATTACTTGCCTGGAAGCTTTTTTCTAAATATCATTTGTAAATGTTACAGAGGGAGGAGCATAAGAGCCCAAAGCGTGAGTTTCCAAAGAAAGGTATTTAAATTTATGTAGATTGGTGCTGTACAATATTTTGATAAATATTAACTTATTTTGTTGGGGTTTTGGTTGTCTGCTGTCTTCTTAGGGTTTGGTAGCTATATGTTTGCTTGATTTGTCTGTTATTTTCCCACATAGGCAAAGAGAACTTGAGGGAAAGAGAGTGTCCGAGAAAAGTGCAGGGGAGAGAGAATTTTTTTTTGTACTTTAATTTCTCTTTCTGACTGAAATTTCTGTGCAAGACAGCACGCAACAGACTGTGTATACAGCTGACATTTCAGCTGGCAACATGTATCCTTCTACCAACTGACAAGGTGTGTTTCCCCGATACCATCCCACGAAATGAGAAGCGCCTGGCACGCGAGGGTCCTCCTTCCTTACCGCAAAGCAGGAAGTGCCTCCAGAAGGCTCACCAGCTCAGGAGCGGGAAGCCCCTGCTCCCTCCCTGTCAGGAGCAGAAGCTTCCCACTTAGAAAAGGACACCTGAAGGTGCCACAGAGAAAGCTCTCACAGTCACTGTGCTTCATTGAGAGTAACTGGTGCGGTTGCCTGGGGTTTTCTCTTCTGTGCACAAGGACGGTGGGGTAAGGAATGGTGTTTGGGGTAAGTTCCCCAGTGTTCATAGGCCTTTTCTTATCCCATCCTTCGTTCCTTCCCCAGAAATAAACACCTGCACACACAGACGCATACATCCACACACACAGGCAAGAAAACCACCGGAAGTGCCCAACAATTGGCCTCCCTACCCCCCAAGCAAGAATGCGATTCTCAGTTTCATGGCTTGGCCAGTATTTTCCTACATCATCAGAAATTCCACGCTTCTAGAGACATGCCCTTTGGAAATGTTGTGTCTGCTTCTACCGTGGCCCAGCCCCAAATACCCACATTGGAAAGACCCATTTGTGTCAGGTAAGCACCCTTCCTGCCTCCGGTAGTGCTCCCGCCCTGTGTGTTTTTGTGGCTCTGTGAAGACTCACAAAGAAGCCAACAGCAGAGCCCCAGGACCTCTGCTGAAGATGAGGGGTGTGAGGGGTCTCCAGGGAAGCAGGCCCTGTGGGCCAGTGAGGGGGGCCTTAGGCAGGAGATAGGGCCTCGGCACACCCTTCATCCCACGCCACTGGCTCACACCCCTTCCACCCAACTTGGGGCCTGATTTGTTTTTCCAAACCAATAGGAGTGGACAGGGCCATCTTTCCTAAGGTGTTTTGGAAAGACTGTAAATCGATACTGTTGTCAGAACCCCCCTCCCCAGACCCCCCACTTGTGGTTTTGTTCCACTGAGTCATCTCTATCGAGATCGACCTCCTGGTCCCGCGTGCGGTGCGGATGCTGTGGTTGGGATATCACAGGCCTCCTGCCTGCCATGTGCGCACTCTGGGGGCTCCCCCCGCCCAGCTCCTGAGGCCCTGGCGCACCCCCTCCTGCACCTTTGGCGCAGCCTGTGTGTGCACCTGGATGAGGCCCCCCGGCCCTCGCTTGTTGGGCTTGGTGCGCGGCGGCGGGTGCGAACTGGATTATGCGCTCTCCTCCCGCCGCTGAACGGGTGTTAGGAGCTTGGGGAGTTCTTGGTCCTCGCAGGATGGCCACTAGCCTCACACCAGACCCAGGGCCAAGAGTACAGGGTCAGAGGCCGGGTGCCTTGGGTGAGTGTGGGCCTGCCTTGGAAGGGCCCCAACCACAGTGTAGGTGGGCTCACAGGCATTTTGGGGTGTTGCCAGGGGAGCATGGCTGCTTGCTGGCTCGGTGCCAGGACCGTCTTCTGCCCTGCATGTCTCGCTTTTCCACATCTCATAAAAGCTGGTTTCTGTCGGCACCCAAGAGCCATCACCACGAAGACGGGAGTGAGGCACCTTCGCGCCGGGCCTCATCACCCACGTGTTCTAGCATGGATGGAGAGGTGTGTCTGCGGGCACGTCCACACTCTGCCGGCCGTAGGTGTGCGACGCTTGTGTGCCTGTGTGTGGAACTGTTACAGAGTTCCCAGCGGGTGGAACTAAATATATGTTGTGTATGGTTTTGTATAATTTAAGATACATGTGTGACATCATAATGGAAGTATTGTACATAAGGCTCCTCAGGGAGAGTGAGATAGACATTTTGTCCGACTCTTACGGACCTTTTTTTGGTAATGAAATGCTTTATTGATCCAGTGATGCAAGAAGCTACACCCCGTATTTCATCATCATAGTTATGCTGCTTAAGGGGTTTTTAAGGCAAAAAAAAAAAAAAAAATGTCAACTGACTTTGATATTCGTCACTATAAACCAGAGTCTCTTTTGTGCCCGTTGCTTCATCGAGTGGCAGTGCTCTTTCGAGAGGGACACGGACCGGCCAAGGGTCTCAGGGCACATTTATCAAGGAACCCCCCGGGAGGACCCTGTAAGTGTGTTGAACTGCTGGCTGAAAAACCCGCATGAGATAAAGACCTTGGCCGTGAAGTCCAACAAATTGATCTTCTCAGGGTATGAGCAGGGTCAGGAAGCAGGGCTAGGAAGATGCGCTCTGACTTTGTTAATTAATTAACAAGGTATATGATTTTGTTTTTCTCGATGACAAACTTTTTTAAGTTTGGGACTTATTTTCGATTTGAGAAGTTGTCATATTTATTTAAAGTAAGTTTCCCGCTTAAGTTGCCTTTCAGCGTCAGTGGGTCTAAAGCACAGAGGGTGATGACCCTTGTGAGGGCTGGTTTATTATCAAACCTGAATAGCTGTGGTTTCTCCAGTAAGCATTTCCTTCTACTGAACATGGAGCCATTATTAAAAGAATTGTGTTTCTTATTATGTAAATTGTATATTTTTTGCTTGTTTGATGTTCTATTTTTCTAATAGTTTTCTTATAGTTTCTTATAATTATGATCCTAGATTTAGATTCTGATGCCCACTGCAAACGAGGCTGTCCCTGCTGACCCCTCCTGTTTTTATGTTAAGGACAAGCATAGATGTCCATCGCCTTTAAAAAATGTGAAACTGCTCTGTATCCCATTTTTGCTGACAACACTGTATGTTGAAAACTTCCTACTATATGTTGTAAAATCAAATTATTTTGTGGTACATTATCTCATGCTTCCGCAAACTCTAATAAATTCTGTCTATGGCTTCAGCACGCACAGTGTGATCTCAAGAACTGTAGCAGCTCTCGGGGGGGGGGGGGGGGTCCCCGCCCTGGCAGTGCCCGGCAGTGCCCCAGATCCCGCCCTTCGCTTCTTTAGTATCCCATTGCCCCACAGCCCCACAGCCGGGTGTTGGAAGGTCTCATTTTCCTTCAGCCCTTTGGCGCAAACGCTCATTCCAAGGACCAGCACTTCAGCCAGGGATCCCCCCAGCCCTCATTTCGGAGCCTCCTGCTATCTCCCCGCCTCCCACTCCTTCCAGACTTGGCTCGAGTTGGGGGAGTTGGGGCGGGGACGTGTTCGCGCTCAGGTCGCTCCGGGCCAAGGGCCTGAGGCTGCTCCTTTGCCGAAGCACTTGGGGGCCGTGCAGCCAGACTGCCTCGGACCACGCACACCTTAGGGTGCCAGGGAGGGTGGGGCGGGGATAGGCCTGTAGCTGGTCCAGTAACTGCCTCTCCCCCATTCGCCCCTGGAGGAAGGAAGCGTTTCCTTGCACCGGAGGCAGATTCAGCCCCGTGGTCTTAACTCTCAGACGCTACCAAGCAGTGATTTGGTGACCGCGCTGGGAACTGTTGGCCGCAGAAGACAAGGCCCAGCCTGGGCGTGTCCTCAGCGGACACCCGGTCCTAGGAGGGCAGGGCTGGGGAGCTGAGGCCGGCTTCGCACCCGCTGTACAGGGGTAGACTCTGTCCGCAACCCCCACCCCCGCCCCCGCCCCTCTCTCCTGTCCGTCCGTCACTCGGGCCACAGAGCTCGCGTGGCGTGCAGCGTCCCCATTCCGCAGCAGCCGGGGTGCACCTTGTGGCCGGGGCCGCGGGCTGGCAGGAGGCCCCTCTGTCGCCCCCCAGGCAGACCCCCGCGAGCAAGCTCTCCCTTAGAGGTTCTGCCGACAGCTTGCAGGCGTCGGCGAGCGCTGGGCGCGGTCGCGGCCCCGGGGAGTGGCCACGCGGGCAGGTCGCGTCCCGCCCTGGGCGCACCTCGGCGAGAGCGGGGCCGAGCCCCGTTCCCGCGGCGCCGCAGCGCCACCTAGCGGTCAGCACGGCGCGGGCACCCCGAGGAGCCCCCCAGCCCCGTCTCGGCCATTTCTTAGCGAACCCTGAGCCCCCGGCACGCGAGTCCAGTCGGGAGGCCTGATGGGGAGCCACCTGGAGCAAGCTGTCCCTCGCAGTTTGGTTATGAAACCCTTCTGGGGAATCAAAGCTGCCCCCGAACAGCTTGTCATCGGCAGCCCCGAAGAATCCTCCGGAACTCACCAGGCTCTACAGCCTGGGGGACTGCAGCTGCCTCTTCCAGCCCAGCCTTGCACAACCATCAAACAGAGCCAGGACGGCTGGGACGCCAACTGTGGGTAATCCTGTCCGCCCCTCTTCAAAAGGGAACAGTTTCATTTTACCAAACTCTGGCTGCCCACTGAGCCGTAAACGCTGCTATTGAATCAAGTGCAGTGTGAGTCAAGGCCCAGTGAATAACACAGACGCCGCTGTTGCTAATGAAGGCCCTTCTCTGGCCAACTCGGTCAGCGCCTGATCCCGGCGGCTCAGGCCTGGGCTGGGGAAGAGAGACCTTATGCAGGTTGGACTTTCCCGTGGATGCTTTGAGGTTTTGCTCCTTGAAACAACGAAGTTACCGAGTGCCTGCGCTCTACAGTTGTGGCAGGGGAGGGGGGACTGCAGCACGGCCCCAGCACATTAATTTGGGGGCAGTTAAAACAAGAAACCAGGGCAGACAGCAGCAGCTGTGTGGGGACAGCTTGCTCGGGGTCTGGGAGTGGGTGTCCCCAGCCCGCTACCCTGGGCAGGAGGCACGGGGCACCAGGGGGGCCCTTGGGTGCACTGCAGCAGGGTGGTCCCAGCTTCGAGCCGCACGCCATCCCATCCCCGCCAGGCGCTGGCACTGGCGCTGGCGCCACTTGGAGAGGTGAGTGAGGCAAATGGGCCTGCCCCTCCTGAGCGCCTCTTCCCTCCATGCTGAGGGGGAGAACGAGCTTGGTGTCCGGAAACCCCAGCTGTCCTGTTTGTTTCAGGAAGTGTGAGAGAAACGACCTGTTTTTAAAAGAAAAGATTTAGCAAATTGAAGTGAATGAGCTCCCTTTGTCTTCACCACCAGGACAGCCTACCAGCCTTTGGTGGTGGTTTGGTTTAAGTACTGGGGCCCAAACTCTCCAGTGGGCAGGACTCTGACTCTTGAGGACCACGGATGTGGTCCCCGAGTCGTTGCTTGCTGTCCCACATTGATGCTGCCCGAGGCGGCCACACCAGCCTCGTCTGGTCGAGGTCTCCCGCTTCGAGGTCTCTACCTGCCCTTCACTGCTCCGCCACCGCCTTCTGGATTCCAGGAGCCACATCGCCCTTGAGGGGGTGGTGGGCCGTGCCAGGGTCCTTGGCCCACAGGAGGCGATGGAGTGAGTCGCCCTCACAGATCCCCCAGCCTGCTGCCAGTCAGCTGTGGGAAGGCCGCTGCCGACGGGAGGGAGCCAGCGCTGGCCTCTCTTCCCACACGGACCAGCCGGCGAGTCCCCAGTCTGCACTTTCGTGAAGTGGCGGTGCTGACGTGTGCCTGGTTTACCTCAGGTGCAGGGGGAAGGACAATGGACAGCGGTTGTTACAAAAGCAGAGGGCCCAAGGCACCCCGAAAGAAACAAACGGTTTGGGACAGCTTGACAAGGTTTGGTAGGTGGACGAGGATTAAGACCATGAACCCGTAGGTAGTCATCAGCAACCACCTGGAGGCGCGGGTGACTCGGGGGGAGCTGTGGTGTTCGTCTCAGGTCCTGAAGTGACTCGTGGTTTATCACTTGCAAGAGGTCTCTCGTTCAGCAACTGTTCGGGAGGGCAGGGGTCTCTCTAGAGTAGCTGCCACTCCCGTATGCCCTGCAAAACCACCACGGGGAGCTGGCCGACCCAGGGGTCTCCCTTGCAACCCCAGGAAGGGACAGGCCCATGTGGACACTGCGGGGGTCAGGCTGGCCAACCTGAGGCAGGTGAGGGGTGGGGGCAGGTGCTTTCAGGTAGAAACGGGTGTCCTGGCTGCGCTTGGGCGGGTTATAGGGAGAGCTACAGAGCTCTCTGGGGTCCTGGTTGGGGGAAAAAGCTCATGATAAGGAACTGCTTGATGGTGGCCCTTGTCGCTTGAGAGAAAGGTCTGTGATGATCCAGATAAAACTGATGGGATTTAGGACACATCAAGCTGTCTTTGGGGTGGAAACATACAACTGTTTAGGTCTGATTTTGAAATCAAGGGTGAGGGGACCGTACTCAATCTTTTGTGTCCTTTTCCAACCGACTGTAGCCCACCCCAGCCTACCGAAGATGGCCTCGCCGAGCAGAGCCTCTGAGCTGCCTGAGCTCAGGGCAGGGCTGCTGGGGATCTGGGCTGGAAGACAGCTGCGGGGGCCCCTGGACCTGCTGTGTCTGGGGAGAGGGGGTCTCAGTGACAATCGGCTGACCATGGCACATGCACAAAGGGAACGCAGCCTGCAAATCACCTCCCTGCCTCCCTGCCTCGGATCCCCAGCCTCAATTTCCTGAAGCCTGAGAGGGCCAGGCCGACAGGTACATCAAGTGCATATCACAGAAGGTCCCTCAAGTTCGTTTTAATATGCTTCAAACACAAATATGCAACACAGAAACTGTAGGGGCCAGATAAATAATGGGTGACCCCATTCAAAGAATCAAGTGTGCCAGCCCGTCAGCCCCTCCCCTCCCCTGATACCACCCCCCTCCCGGAATCTCATCCAGCGTGTGGTGGGCAGGGGTGGGTGCAGGGCTCAGACATGTCTCCCAAACACCAGGAAGAGGCTGGTGAGGTTTGGTGGGTCCGAGGCGGGTGGGGAGGCTGCAGCATTGGTACGCGGAAACCACTCCAGCCCGGAGGTGGGCGGCCGGGAGACTTCCATGTCGAGAGAGGTCCGGGTCCTAGTGGCGTGTGGCGGGGGGGGGGGGGGGG
>NW_024423344.1:9770754-9801304 GCF_017311325.1 Ursus maritimus | reverse complement strand
GGGGGGGGGGGGGGGGGGGGGGGGGGGGGGGGGGGGGGGGCAGGACAGCTGCCGTCCCCCATGTTTCAGGATAGGAGCAACACGTGAGGGGTGTCCATGACGAGGGCACGAAGCCAGGGCAACGTGGGAATTAGCTCAAGTGCCCAAGGGCGGGGCAGGTGAGGGCAAAGCTTTTGTCCACCTAGTGAGGGGTTACTTAGTTCTAACATCACTACGACTTTGCATGGGCTAACACGCTGTAGCACGTCCTAACGTAACACTGACATCTGTATTGCTGTGTAACTGCATTTAGCAGGTGTCCTTATGGAAGCAGTTCCTAACGGGCAGAGCAGAGCTCCGGCCGAATGACTGTTTTTGCAGGCGGTGCCTGCTAATAGAATAAATAATGGTGTGTTTAGTCAACGTGGCATGATCTACTCTAACGGAATGCCCAACTCAATTATCACAACATCATGCAGAGCCGCGAAAGGAAAAAAGACATGTTTCTTCAATGGGGATCTACCGTGTATGTCCCGAGGGCGGGCAAAGACCCTTGGAGGTTTGCTAGAAGTGAGATGTACCTGAGGCTGGCAAGCCCAGCCTTGACTCACTCAAGGAACACAGACCAGGCCTGTGCCGAGCAGGCAGGGCCCCGGGCATGGTGGCCCCTTCTGCGGGCATTTCTTCCTGGCTCCATGGCTCTGGCACACGGAGCAACCCTGCGTGAGTCTGCTTGCCTCAGACAGGCTCGGAGGCAGCCCTGTGCTCAGGACCATTCTGCGGGGCCATGGGGAGAAAGTGCAGGGTCTTTGTCACAAACAGGAAACAAAGGCATCGTTATTGTCACCATGCCAACTGTTGAAACTACGTCTTTCTTTGTGGGTCATGCTCCTACTATTCCACAGCACTACAGGGAGAGCATTCATTCACACTCTATGTCTACCATTGCCGGGACAAATGCCAGTCCAGGAGCCAGGGACCGCTGGCTGCTGTTCCACCGGGCTCCTCTGCTTGGAAGAACCTCTGGGCCTAAGAAGGGACCGCTGTCGGCTGTGGTACTGCTTGGTCATCGGGCAGAAAATACGCCTGGCTTTTGGGGGAGGTCACATGATGGTTGAGCACAGCTTGGAACTCATCCCCCACGACGGAAGAGTCGGTGTTCTGGAAGGCCCTGCTAGAACCCCTGAGCCATCTCAACGTACAGGGATGGGGTTGTGTGATAGAACCAAACTGATGGGGGATTGGTTGCCTATGAAATGGGGGGCCTGAGGGTCGTCTTTCAGTGGGTTGACCATTTAGAGAATCCCATCAGAGCACACCACATGGACGTCAGAGGACCCTTTCCTACTCTGTGCTCCGTCAAAATACAGATCCTATCAGCAATTTGCCTTCTGGAGGACGGAGCGCGGATGGTCTTGGCCAACTCCAAGGTCATCCTCACCCTCACGCCAGAAGGTCATGCTCCTCCATATTTTCCCGAGGGTGCAGCAGCTGAATGATGGATTCCAAGATGCCACTTAGGAAAAAAGCAAAACTTGTGTTTACAAGACTGTAGGTGATTCACTGTCATGAGTGTCATCTGCAAAACTGCTAAACCCCTCAGGGTTTCCCACTGCTATCCCTTCGGCACTCACGACAGGAGTATTAATAATTAAAACCTGCGAATGGAATAATAGTGACCTCACATCATGTGGACTAAGAAGCTGACTGTTCCAAAGGCAGTTAGCGTTCACAAGTCGCTGGTGTTTGTGCTGGAGTACCACTTGGTGGTAGGTTGAAAGGCGCTTCTTCTCTGTATCTTTTTTTTTTTTTCCTTTTTCTATTTTGGGTAGAAATATTCCTGGGAAGCTAGATAGAAATGCATTTTCATATCCCAATAATTCTTAGGCACAAGTTAGAAAACTGCTGACCTTCACCAAAATATGTCAGCACTTCATGTTATAAAAAATGCAATTCAGAACCGCTGCATGTGTATATACGTGTATCTAAATACACACACATATCGGAGCAGTACACAATGATTATTCAATGGATATTCAAAACGGAGCTATTTGTAACTAACCTGAAATTCTGCAGTGAAAGTTCATTGCTCGAGAACAGCTGGAGTTTCTTTCTTTCTTTTGGCTCTACCTACGGTCACACGTTTGCACATCAGACACTACCGTTTACACTTTCCTAAGTGCCGACACCAGGACAGTCTTATATGAGGATCAGAAGAGGACTCTGCTTAGGATGCGGCTATGCAGCTACTGAGCATGCGCGCAGGGCCCGCCGCGGGCCGGCTCCTGCTCATGACTCGGTCCGGTGGAAGCACTGGCTGGACGGGAGCCACGGCTCCCGCGGGCTGCGTGGTGCGGCGTCATCTGGGCGTTGTGCTGACTCTGGCGGGAGAGGAGGGCCCCGAGGAGGAGCCCCGGTAAACAGGGGACGTGGGGGAGAGTTTAACGGGGCTGGTTGGGTCCCCCGTTTGGAGCTTCCAAAGCAGCTCTTCGTTGGTTCGGCTCAATCTCTTCTTCTCCTGGGTTTCTTTCTCGACATATTCCTGGAGATTAGCATTTTCCTCCGACAGTTGTCTGCATGGGGAGAACAAGACACAGTCAGGTAGCAATCACGCCGGGAGGCATTAGCGTGAGATTGGCCAGGCCAGTGGGCTCGGGGCCAGGGAGGCGGCGGTAGCCGCCTGCGGGAGGACAGGGACAAGTGGGACCATGGTGACCAAGAACCATGGGCTGAAACGCAACTTCCACTTGTCCCATGGACACATCTGTTCCCAATCGGCTCCCAGTCCCTCTGCCCCGTCGGGGGAGGCGCTAGTCGTCCACTGGACAGGGCAAATACTGAAGGCAGAAGAGGAAACGAGGGAAGTGGGAGCTGGGTAAGTGTGCCTCCCAGGAGGCCCAGAGATGGTGGCGATCAACGGAAGGACAGCACAGGGACAGTGCCGTCAGCCTCGGGACCCTCCTGCCCCCCTGCCCCTGGCTTGGGTCCCCTGCTGCAAATGCTGATCTGTGCATCTGCCCACCTGCTGGATGGGGAGCCCTCGGGGACAGGGACTCCTAGAACCTTCTTCTTTGAATCCACAGGGTCCAGCCTGGTGTCTGGCACATAACAGACGCTCAGTTAACCTTTGCCGAGAAGGGTTGCTAAATGAGAACTGAATCCCGGCATCCTCTGCCGTCTGTCATGAGGTGTTGAGTTGCCCGCGTTGCTGCATTTTTATACATGACGGCTTGTGTGAGGAACTGAGAGGGAGAAGTCCACGTGCATTTCGTGGCTGGATGGCCTTAGCCCGGGAAGCCAGCTCACTTGGATAAGCCTGGACTTGCTTTTGGACCAGGGGGCCTCTGTGATTTCCAGCGGAGGCATGGGTGGCTCTGGCTCCCCCTGAAGCCCCAGCAGTGTCTCCCATGAGCCTCTGGGGTGGGAACTGCCAGCACCCCGAGTTCAGTTGCGGAGGCAACGTGTGTCAAGGTGTGCAAGTAGATGTGTGTGACCTGGGAGGGGGGTGCGCACAAGAGCGTGCATGCATGCGAGGGAGCGTGACTGTGCAAGTCGGGAGTGTGTGCACGAGTGTGCACGTGTGTGACAGGAAGCACAAGTGTGTGTGTGCGTATGCATGTGCACAAGTGTGGACCCAATAAGGAGTACAGTTGAGTAGGGCCAGGGCTCAGGCACGGGTCTCACGCAGAGGGCTCTGTCCTCTTGGACGAAATGCACGCTTGCCTCATTTTGTTACGCTGCGCTTTGCAGATACTGTGTTTTCTCTAAGTTGAAGGTGTGTGCCGGCCCTCGGGAGAGCATGGCTATCGGCACCAAGTTTCCAACAGCATTTGCTCACTTCACGTCTCTGTGTCGCATTTTGATAATTTTTGCAGTATTTCAACCTCTTCATTATTATTATATTTGCTATGCTGATCTGTGATCATCTTTGATGTTACTACCGTAATTATTTTGGGGTGCCACGACCTGCACCCATATAAGATCGCAAACTTAACCAATTAACGTGTGTGTTCTGACTGCTCCATCGACCAGGCTTTCCCCAGCGCTCTCCCTCTCCTGGATGCCTCCCAATTTCCCGGGACACAACAATATTGACGTAAGACCAGTGAATAACCCTACACTGGTCTCTAAGTGTCTAAGTGAAAGGAAGAGTTGTACGTCTCTCACTTCACACCAAAAGCTTAGGGAGGAAGGCACGTTGAGAGCCTCGATAGGCTGAGAGCTGGGGCCTCTTGTGCCAAACAGGCAGCCAACGCGTGAGTGCAAAGGAAAGGCTCTTGAAGGACATTGAAAGTGCTGCTCCAGTGGGCACACAAATTAGAAAGTGAGACAGCCTTCCTGCCGGTGTGGAGAAAGTTCGAGTGGTCTGGCCAGGAGATCAAACCAGCCCCAGCATCCCCTTAAGCTGAAGCCTAACCCAGAGCAAGGCCCTAACTCTGTCATTCTGTGAGGGCTGCGAGAGGTGAGGAAGCGGCAGAAGGAAAGTCTGAGGCTGGCAGAGGTCGGTCCACGAGGTGTAAGGAGAGAAGTCAGCTCCGTAACATGAGGTTCAGGGTGAAGCAGCAAGTGCTGGTGGAGAAGCTCCAGCAAGTTCCCCAGGAAGTCCAGCTACCATAGTAATGACGGGCTACACGCAACAACAGGTTTTCAGTGTAGACGAGACAGCCTTCTACTGGAAGATGCCACAGAGGACTTTCAAAGCTGGAGAGAAAAAGTCAGTGCCTGGCTTCCAAGCTTCTGTCTTGTCAGGAGCTAATGCAGCCGGCGACTTCAGTCGAAGCCAGTGCTCACTGACCATTCCGAAAATCCTAGGGCCCGTCAGAAGGACGCTAAACCCACTCTGCCTGTGCTCTATAAATGGAACCACAAAGCCTGGATGACAGCACATCTGTTTACAACATGGTGTACTGAATATGTGAAGCCCACTGTTGAGACCTACTTCTCAGAAAAAATGATTCCTATCAAAATATTACTGCTCACTGACAATGCACCCGGTCACCCAAGAGCTCTGACAGATGAACGCTGTTTTCATACCTGCTGACACAATATCCATTCTGCAGCCCCTGGATCAGGGAATAATTTTGACCTTCAAGGCTTATTCTCTGAGAAATACATTTTGTGAGCCTATCGCTGCCATAGAGAGTGATTCCTCTGATGGATCTGGGCAAAGTAAACTGAAAACCTTCTGGAAAGGATTCACCATTCTAGATGCCATTAAGAACATTCCTGATTCAGGGGAAGAGGTCAAAATATCCACATTCACGGGAGTTTGGAAAAAGTAGGTTCCACCCTCCCAGAGGACTTGGAGGGGCTCAGGGCATCGGTGAAGGCGGTCACTGCAGAGGTGGTGGAAACAGCAAGAGAACTGGGGTTGGAAGTGGGTCTTGAAGACGGGACTGCAGTGCTGCGATCTCATGATCAGACGTGAATGGATGAGAAGCTGCTTCTTGTGGATGAGCAAAGAAAGTGGTTGCTTGAGATGGAATGCGTTCCTGGTGGAGAAGCTGTGAAGATTGTTGCAATGACCACAGAGGATTTAGAATCTTCCATCAACCTAGCTGATAAAGCAGCAGCAGGGTTCGAGAGGACTGATTCTAGTTTTGAAAGTTCTACTGTGGGTAAAATGCTACCAAACAGCATCACACACTACAGAGGAGTAGTTTGTGAAAGGAAGAGTCCCTCGGTGTAGCACACTTCGTTGTTGTTTTAAGAAACTGGCACAGACACCCCAGCCTTCAGCAACCCCCACTCTGATCAGTCAGCAGCCATCGACGGTGAACCAGGACCCTCCACCGGCAAGAAGATGACAACTCGCAAGAAGATGACAAGTTTAGATGATGGTTGGCATTTTTTAGCAATTGAGTATTTTTAAAGTAAGGTATGTACATTGCTGTTGTAGACATAATGGTATTTCACACTTAGTAGACGTAACTTTCAGATGTACCGGGAAACCATTCATTTGGGAAAAATTCCTTGGGTTGCTTCACTGCGATACTTGCTTTGTTGCTATGGTCTGGAACTGAAACCACAGTGGCTCCGAGGCCTGCCTGTAAGCTCCAGCTGGCGGATCAAGCCCAAACCCTGCTTTACTCCACTCTGACAGCAGGGGGGGGGACCCCGCATCCTTCCTTGAAGGTTGGAGCCCCGCAGAGCAGGGGACGGAGATGGGAATGGTGTAACTCCAAGGAGCTGCCCTGGGCTGCGTGGTTTCACTGGCTTGGTCACTCCCTGCCATCCTCACGGCCATGGCCAGGCTGGCCCAGGACCACAGCTTGCAGCCGAGGGTCCTAGCTGGCTCTGCGCCGGGGAGCTAAGGGAGCGCAGGCTCCGCTCTTGTGGTTTTTCTCTTTCACCCGGGAATACCCAGCGGGCGGCCCTCTCCAAACTCCCCTGAAATAACCCCCTCCATCCCGCAGCCGTACTGGAGACCTCTGCCGCACACTTCTGCCAATTTTACTCATCTCTCCCAAGGCGGGGACCACTGTTATGCAGAACCGGGCACAGGCCCGGTGGTCCCAGCGGCCTGTTTTAGTCTTCTCTTCCTATGCGACATGCCAAGAGCCCGTGTGGGAAGCCTCACAGCTCAGAGGAATGAGATAAAGTGGACGCTGGGACAAAAAGACAACCCTCCAAGGAGCTCAAGAGCAAAGCCACTTTGTAGGTGACACGTGCTTTGTTAAGCTCAGACACCCAGGCCCACCTACCTTGTGACAACGGTGTTCTGGTCAATCCTTGCTTTGAGGTCTTCATTCTGCTGCTGGAGAACTTGGATCTTTTCTTCTAGGATAATGTTCTTTTCCGCCTGCAAAGGATGCAGTGTTAAGAGGTTCTCAGCAAGGCCCTGACGAAGGTAGAAGACCAGTGGCCTTGGCTTCAGAGTTTTGGAGGATTATCAAGAACAGTGCTTTGCAGAGCACCTGGGTGGCTCAGTGGGTCAGGAGTCCAACTCTTGATTTTGGCTCAGGGCATGAGCCCAGGGTCCTGAGATGGAGCCCTGTGTCGGGGTCCACACAGTCATTGCAGAGTCTGCTTGCCCCTCTCCTGCTCATGGATGCACAAGCCACCTCGCTCTCAAATAATTAAATAAATAAATCAAATAAATAAATGAAATAAATAAAGAAAATCTTTAAAAAAAAAACCAGTGCTTTGCAAATTGCAGTTTGCAATGCATTCATGGGTTGTAAAATAAAGTTAGAGAGATGTGAGTAGCATTTCTTTTTTTAAACAAAATAAAACACAACAGAAAATACCAGAGCGCCCTATATGTAGTAAAAGTATATTGTTATTCATATTTTAGATATAAATGTGTTTTATATATATTATACGTGTGTGTGTATACATCAGGTTCCTGTGTAGAATACACTTTTTTTTAAGATATTTATTTATTTGAGAGAGACAGCGAGAGAGAGAGCGAGCACAAGCAGGGGGAGGGGCAGAGGCAGAGGGAGAAGCGACTCCCCGCTGAGCAGGGAGCCCATGTGGGGTTTGATCCCAGGACCCTGGGGTCATGACCTGAGCTGAAGGCAGATGCTTAACCGACTGAGCCACCCAGGAGGCCCTAGAATACAGTCCTTACAGCGCGTGCCCCTGCAGCCAGAGATAAGCTGTCGGAGGTAAGTGAACACCATCAGGGCCTAGTTTGGCTGATGGGCCCCCTGGTTCTTCCTGACGGTCAACTGCACTGCATCGGCGTCCCTGGCCCTGGCGTGTATGCACAATGTGACATGCTGAATTAATGGATGGATAGAAATAGAAATAATGTGGACACATTTTTTTTTTTTCCTTCTGAAGGTATGGACAGCCAGGAACCCAAAGCCTGAGACGGGCTTGGTACGGGATCCGAAAATAACATTTTCCATGCTTGTTACTCCCTTGCAATTTATGCTGTTTTCTCTGTGTGTCCCTTAGGGCCTTGCAGAAGTACAGTTGCATTCTAAGATAAATTCAGAAATAAATTATTTTTTGAAGAGAAAATGACAAATTGACTGTTGGGTTGTCAGTCTTGGAGGAAAACTGTCACCCTTCCATGCCTAGGACTAGGAGTCAGAGCCAAAGGGCAGGGCTCTGTCCCACAAACTTCCCTACAGCCTTCATCTTTGCTCCCAGGAAATGGGAAGTGATTACATTGGTTCTTTATGCCTGAAAAGGTTTCTGGAAGGGGAGTCATGCATGGCTGCAGACTGCCTGGAACATGGCTAAAAACAGCCAAATAAGCCCTGAAGTTCGTGGGTGACCAGATGGCTCAGCCTGGAGGACAGGGTCGTTGGTCCCTGTGTGGGCCCAGTGGGGAGGCCAGGGCTCTGACCTTGCTGGGAAGCTCTGGGCTGCTGGGACGTGCCACATGGGCACCGCGGCCCAGGATACCGGTTACCGACAGCCACACTGCAGTCTGTCCCCGTCCTACCTGCCGAGCACCTGCAGTATGAGAGTCCGCAAGGGCAAAGGTGCTTGTCGAAGAGAGGACACGACACCCAATACAACATGTGCGGCTAGACCAGCTCCTGGCTTGGGAAAACCAACTCAAGGGATATTTCAGACCCAAGCAGGGAACTCTACATGGTAGATGAGATGATCAATGACTGAGATGGCGAGTTCAAGATCTGCTGGCTGGATGAAGGCAGGATACAAACGTCTCCGTGTTGGGGGCACGTCCATGGTACCGAGGAAAAACTCTGGGAAGTGTTCACAGCGCTTGGAAATATATTCTAATTTTCTTATTTTTGTTTATCTTACAATTTCTTATAATGCATGTCTTTTCTTTTAATAGCATCAACGTTTGATTGTAAATATAACAGAACCAAAGGAAAAAGTCTGTCTGAGACCCTTAGGCCAACTTCCGCATCAAGATGGTGTCTCCTTGGAAGCACGCTGCTCTGCTACCAGCTTAGGACAACTATCTCCCGCTCTAGCCCTTGCAGGACCCTTTGTGCCTGCAGGGGAGAGGAGGGAGCTGGGGGATGCTCTATTTCCCCAAA
This sequence comes from Ursus maritimus, assembly GCF_017311325.1. NCBI lineage: Eukaryota > Metazoa > Chordata > Mammalia > Carnivora > Ursidae > Ursus > Ursus maritimus. The sequence continues at coordinate 9,792,350 of NW_024423344.1, read as the reverse complement.
GGGGCGCCTTTGCTAGTTCTGCGGAAGCCGGGTTGAAGGGGAAGCAGAGGGTTATGAGAGCAGGCACGGGAGCCCTGGGCCTGGAGTCCCATCCATGAATCAATGGGCTCTGGGTTAACTACGCTCTCTGCCTAGGCCTCCACCTGCATCTGAAACAATGGAAGGAGCCTCTGGGCGGTACCTGCTCTGGTGGATTGCTGTCGGGGGTTAAAGAACCACCACAGGTAAAAAGTGCTTTGCGCAGTGCCCAGCACACACCTCAGTGGCGCTCCATTGATGCTGGCTCACCATCCGTCCCCCGCAGGGAGGAGGGAGGAAGCAGCCGTCCCCCAGGGGAGCAGTGATGGATGGGGGAAGGAGTCAGGGAGTCAGGAGGGCTCCCCAGTTTTGCAAAACGAGGCCACCTGGGATTCCTTATCAGAATTCCTGGCTTCCTAAGAAAGGTCATGAGACTCAGCCAGGGCACTTTCTGCTCTGGTGTAAGCAACGGACAGGGAAGGGCCCACCCTCTGGGTGCAGGGAATGAAGACATCCGTGATGACAGGAAGGCATATTGTTCGGCTTCCTGGGGCTGTCCTAGGAGGCAGGCCGACTCACCAGTTTTTCCAGCTCAATAATCTTCTTTTCCTGCTGGTGTATTTGCTGATTCTTCATCTCTAACACCTGCTTCAGACTCTTCATGTCTTCTTCCAAGTGCTGATAGGGAGCCAGGGCAATCTACAACGGCAGAGGGCAAGAGCTACTTACCAGGGCTCCCAGCAAAGCCCTGTATTCACCAGCGCCATGATTCAGCTAAAGGTAGCCTCTGTAACAAGGTTCCCAGTAGGCACTGGAGCGTGAGTAGGAGCCCACCCACAGCCCTCCCTGAAAGAGATGCTCACTGGTTTCCCACTGGAAATGCTACAAGACATCCAGCTCCCTGGGGAACACGAGAGGTAAAGCCATCACCCACTGAAAAGTCTGGATGCTGGGATGGCTGGATGCTACCAGCCTGTCCCCCAAAGGGAGCTCCTGGGGTAAAAAGAGTAAATTCAACATTGGCTTTTAACATTGACCCAGACTGCTTGATTCAACAGACCAGTTGGGATTTACAGGTCTCCCCTGTGCCCATGCAGAGAGTTCGGCGGGGGGGTTGGGTGGGTGGGTGAATCCTTGCCTAGGAAATGAGCAAAGTGGTTTAAAAAGCAGAAAAGGCACTTTAGAAAAAGAAATGCTACGGTAAGGTTGCCAGATGTAACAACAACAACAACAAAATATAGGACATTGAGTTTGAATTCCAGATAAGCAACCTTTTTAAATATAAGTTTTACATGGGATATACTGATACTAAAAAATTCACTTATTTTTAATTCAAATTTAACTGGGTGTCGTGTATTTTATCTGGCAATCCTCCATCAGTGGGAAGGAATTTTGCCAGCTTTTCTGGAAAACACTGCCCTCCCCCTCCAAAGGCAGGCGTGAGTGAGAACTCCCGTGCCAGCCTCACCCGAAGCTGGGGGAGAACGGGGGAAGGCGGGTCCCAGCCAGGGTGGAGAGCTCCCAGGCTGTGTGGGTCACAGGAGCTTGGGGACAGTGGCTGGGGAGCAGTGTGCAATCTGGCAAGGAGAACATGTCACTGGAGAAACCCGCAGCTGTCATCTGTGTCAGGAGAGCAGTGCCAACAGGGACATGTCCTGGCCAGCTGTCACTCCCACACAGAGGTCCCATGTCCGGGGGAGACTGCCGAGGTGACTCCCAGGGTGAGGCTCCGGTGGGAGCCGCGGGGCCTGGGGAGCATGACTACCTCCAGCTGCTCTTCAGTGTTCTTCCTCAGAGCCTCCTCAAAGCGTCTCGCTCGGTCCCGAAGAGACTGGCTCTGGAAGGTCAGCGTGTCTACCTGGTCCTGCAAGGATGACAAGAAGCCCAGCTCGGTCCACTGCAGACATGGCGGCCTGGGCAGCTGTGAAGAGAGGGCCACCCCACCTGGCCCGCTCTTTGCAAGGTCCAGGGTCACAGGATGAGAGGCTGCTTGGATTGCCTGTCCCACGGTTGTCACCAAGAGGGGTCACGTGGTGTTTACGCCACGCATAAAGCGCCCTGACACTATGTGGAAGAACTCAGAGCAGGCGGCTCGACTTCAGAGCGCCTCCCGACGTGAGTACGCCACCCTTCCTCTCCAAAGCAGCAGCTCGTTGGCGGGAGGCCTCAAATAATGCAGTGTGGGACCTCACAGAGGCAGACTGTCAGCAGAGGGAGGTGTCTAGTCCCCGACTTTAGGAAGAACGATATACCCATCTCAGAGAAGAACTGTCCTCATTTATAAACCATCGAACCATCCTTGACTTCCCTCTCTGCCTGAGACCCCTCCTCCTACCACCACACACACTAATTTTGGGGTCAAGGATTTAGTCCTGCCAATTCCACCTGCTTAATGTCCCTGGAATCCTCGAACCCTCCTGGTCCCTCTCCCTCTACCTGAAGTTTAGCCCCACTGCTGCTTTTTCCTGGGCCTGGGTTATAACTCTTCTGCCCTCATGCTGGAGTCAGGGGGAGCTTTCTCCAGTGCAAACCTGAACCCGTCACCCCCTCTGTGTAAAACCCCACTGGCATCAAGATGAAGCGCATATCTCACACGGTGATCTCCTGATCAGCCTCTCCTGTCTCCCAGCTCAGTTTGCACTGCGCCCACCCCCCACTTTACGTTCCAGCTCTCTCCCCAGCACCGCCTCCACTGGCCAGCTCCCTCTCCTTCTCCGCTCGTTCCCGGCCTCCTCTCGGCCTTTCCGGGCCTCAGGGCTGGACTACACGTCCCTGGTGTGAGCTGCCGTGGGAGCTGAGTCTTTTCTCCCATGTAGACCCTGTGCCCAGCTAGACCAGTGCTGGCCCCCGGCACACACCAGCCGTGGGGCAGCTCTCCGTGTGCAGGCTGAGAAGATGACGGTGTGTCTCAGGAGGAACCACCTCTGCCCCTTCCCCGGCTGTCAGGGCAGACGCAAGCCCAGCAACGCCTGAACACCGCAGGCGAGCGGAGGATGCCGGGCAGCGGGCTGTCTCTCGTTGCTCAGGCACAGCGAGAGACGGTGCCTCCTTCTGCAGAGTATCCCAACGTGCTCCGCCCGATGACACCATTTCTGTGACATTAAAATGAAGGGCCTAGGGTCTCCCCAGGAACTCTTCTGGCAAGAGAAACGGCTTCACCCCCTTCATGTGAAGAGCTAGGTGTTGTAAATTCTGGAATCCCACATAAAAACACTGGCACGTATGACGTGCTGGCTTGCCTGTTTTCTCCATCTCACCAGAGGACCCTGTTTTCCAAACCATCTTTGGCAGGTTCCTTTTCCTCTTTCTTTTTGTTTCCAGTTACCTCCAATTTCATTTTTAAGAAAAAAAAAAGCCCCCCCCCAGCGCCATTAAATGCAAGTGCTGGCGCATTAGGGGGACAGAGTTGTCCGTGGGAGTCTGCACGCACAGGAGCTGGGGAAGGTAAATCCCAGCCCAGGGCGACCCCGGCCGGGGTCCAGCACGCAGTCACTGCGCGGTGCCGCCGCCTTCCAGAACGTGCCTACAAATGGCTGTACCGCTACATGGCTCCTACACCAAACTCGTCCGCGCTGTCAGAGGAAGCATTTCTTTCAAGTCTCTCCTCCTCCATTGAAAAGCAAAACAATGAAAGTCGCATCAGGCAAATGCCACCTAGGATGGATCTAAAATGTCAAACTGTGTTTTTTCTGCCTTATTCGCTATTACTCAAAACAGATTCATAGGCACACAACGGTGCCACAGCAGTCAGACAGAATGGACTGTTTTTCCACTTGGGTTGGCTCCTTTGAGTCAAGCCGAGAGGCAGAAAGGCCCAGCTGGTGACCCGGCACAGCATGGGCCACTCAGGAATTAACCAATGGCATGACAGTCGTGGTAGTAAATGTAACAGCACTTGAAACTATTATCACGGCAACAGCTGCCGCTTGTTAGCGTCCGCCATGAGCCAACCTAGTGCTGTGCACGTTACACCATTATTTCCCCTCATCCGCTCACGCCCTGAGGAAGGTATTGTTAGCGCCCCCATTTTACAGATGAGTAAAGTAAAGTTTACAGAACTTCTGTGACTGTCCATGATTTCAAAGCTAGTGAGAGGAGGTACACTGGGGATTTAAACTCAAAGCTCACATCTCTTGTCCCCAGACCTGCTTCTCTAGCCACCAGTAGCCCAGAAAGTTCGGCTTAACGCAATTCCATCCTCTTTGTACCAATCTCCAGCCCAGATGAATTCTGCCCACGGAGAGTTACAACTAAAATATGTACAATTCATGACAGTTTAATGTTAGTGGCAGAGTGAAGACTCACGTATGAAACAAAACTCACTTCTTTTGGTTTTGGACTGAATGGGGTTTTTGTTACGTCGTGGTGTGGTCCTGGCTTGTGTTCCTGAGGGGGAGTGCACCTGATGCTGTGGGATGTGGGGTACACGACGGCAGTCTGGGGTTAATGTGCCAAGGCTAAGCCACACGGGGACTGCGCAGGCATTCTGCAGGACCGTGGACGGACCGATGGATGGGGGGGTTGGGCTCACAGCAGGCGGCTGCCCACTTTAAAACTTCTGAATAGTACATTCCATAGTTGTGACACTGGCTAGCTCCACAATCCTGGATTTTTTTCATGGTGGGCAGGCTCTGTATATGAACATTATCAGGGGAAAGAATGCCATCAAAGAAGCAAAAATTCCTGCCTTTGTATTATAGTTTTAGTGATCACCTTCCACAGTTTCCAGATGTGAGTGTCCCTAATATTTAACAAATAATCTTGTTATAATTGAGGCAGCCATAGTTGGGAATGGAAGCAAGACCGCCGATCTCACCCTTGCTTCCCAGGCGGCTCCGCCCTAGGGCTGGGGGTGGCCTGGGTCTCTAGAAGGCTGGAGGGAGATGCGTGTGATTGGGGAGACCCATCATTCTCCCCGTAGAGGTCAGAAGGCAGCAACCTGGCCTCTGATACCCACATTTTCTGCAGGTTGGCAGTGGAAGGCAAAGAAGGTTCTTTTCATCTCACCCACTTCCAGGTAATTAAAGCCCCTTTTATAATACCCAGAACATGTCTTATGACATCTGTCCTTAATGACCCCTTTACTCCCCTTGCCTAGAATGTTCTCCTCACCAAGTCCTCCCTTTCCTTCAGACACAGCTCAGGTACCCCTCTGACCATGGCAAGTGGGGAGCAGTGTCTCTGAACTCCTATGGGCTCACTAATGGTTTATTCATTGGGCGTCTAAGTACGTGTCACCTTTCGTGTTGTCTGTCACTGTTTAGGTCACAGCTGTCCGAGCAGACAGTAACTTCCCAAGGAGCAGGGAGTCTGTCCCATTTACCTCTATATTCCAATGCTTAGTGCAGGATCCAGTACACAGTAGGTGCTGGATAAACGTCTGCAGACAGGCATAATGATGCTGCCATTATCTTGATATCAGAGTTAAGAGAATGAATATTAACCTGTAATGACAGCCGCAGCTTTTCAAAATTTTCTTCCAATTCTTTCTTTTCAAGCTCATGGGTAGACACCAGTTCTGGAGAGAAGAGATCAAATAGTTAAGTTGGCGTTTTGAAAAGGATCAGACAAGACTCTGCAGACTTAGGATGTAGGTAAATAAGGGACACTGGTAGATAGCAGACTGAAGCCTCAAGAGACTTCTCCATACTTTGAAATTATATGCAGTGCTATTTAGAAGACAGTGAAAGAAAGAGGAAGGGAATAGGACAAAGAAGGAAAAAGAGGGAAAGAGGAGTGAGATGGGGAAAGCTNAAAAAGAAGGAAAAAGAGGGAAAGAGGAAAGAATGGGGGAGGCAAGCAGACAGAACATAATTGCGTAGGGGCGTCTGGGTGGTTCGGTTGGTTAAGCGTCTGACTCTTGATGTCAGCTCAGGTCATGATCTCTGGGTCGTGAGATCAAGCCCCACGCTGGGCTTTGTGCTGAGTGTGGAGCCTGCTTAAAATTCTCTCTTGACCTCTGCTCCTTCCCCACTCCCTCTCTCTAAAAACATAAACAAAACAAAACAAAACCCCAACCACAGTTGTGCTTGGGAGCATGTGTGCACGTGAGCGTGCACGCACATACGCACGCACTCGTCCACCCCCCCATACACACACACACACACACACACACACACACACATCGTTCCTACAACCTGCTCTACCACGACTCTGGCTTAGTTGGATTCTCCACAATACTCATCGATTCTCCAAGTCTTCCTCACGGTGGAACAGCTGGGTAATCAACGTTAAATCAGTCTCTTTTCCACAACGAAGCAGCAACCTGGGGCTGAAGAAGGCGGCCTTCCAAGGATAGCATTGCTGTGAGCAGCCATCCAGCCGGCCAGCGCTTGCTGGGGAGTGGATGTGTGAAGGGGGCCAGGGCTGTGCCTGCAAGGACACTTTGGAAACCACAGATCTCAAGGATTCGCTTGAGCGAAGAGTCGATACGAAGACGCTCAGACAGAAGGATGGACTAATTGGACTGGCTCCTCTTGGGGAGTTTGAAACAATTCTATTTTGTGAAAAGTGTCATTCCAGTCATAATTTGCAAGTCAGGCAGAGAGAGATGTCATGTAAGAATTATTAGTGAATGGATTCTATTTTCCTCCAGATGGAAAGAGTCTTATTAACTGGGTGAAACACATCTCATTCTGGCTACACAAGCAATTTGTTTTCGCATTATAACTGCAGGGAGGAAAGGTTCCATTAATCAGCCAGGATCACATGCGTAGAACAGGAGAGCACGGGAGGCCAGCAATTATCATTCTGGCTGGCATGAACTGCAATTAGGAAAGACTTTGTGGTTTCCATTGACCCAAATCTTTTAAGGAATGATGGTGAAAGTCTCTAAGAAATCCAATTGTTTATAGCTGAAATTTACATCTGGGTTAAAAGAAAGTTTGTGCTGATTTCATTGACATAACGCCATGTAGGCTTCTGGTCTACCTGGCTGTCTGCATGACTAGTCTTAGTCATTGAAAGCATCACCCTGACCATAGTAATAAATTTTTTTTATCTATCATTAAATACACCTACATTGCCTTGACATTTATATATAATTCAAATGCCTTGGATGTGGTATCTAAGTGAGATTTCATTCATCAGAAAACTCTACCAGGTCTATTTTTATGAAAATACAGACGCAAAAGGCAACACCATGGCTGACTGTACTATTTCCATTTATATTCCCTTTCCAGAGACCATTTTCCTACAGTGAAGTGATGGATTTTAGGGCACTTGATCTGGAAAACCCCAGAGAAAAGTTAGTACCTATTCTGGAGATGGTATAAACCACCACTAGTATCTATATACCCATAATGAATTTCATAATTTTAAGATCATGACACTTTGTCCCATGCGTAATACTGTGCTCTAAGACAATACTGAATCCTGGATTTTTAACTCTTCTTTCCATAGGAAGCAACACAAAAGACACAATAGGACAGAGAGGAAGGAAGACAGGAAGAGGAGCAAGAGAGGAAGGGCAGCAGCAAAGGTTTGGCTCGCACGGCCCACCCTGAATTGCCGCATACGTCGAGTCCGATAGCTACCTTGGACTTTGTGGTGGTGGTCATCCTGCAGGATCGCGATGGCTACCGTGTGGTTATTTTCCATCTCTAGGAGAACAGCCTCATGGCTGGCCGTGAGATCTTCTACCTGAAGGAGGCCACAGCTATGGTTACACACAGCGGGGGAATGGGTGGCAGGAGTGTCCTTGCTGCTTGGAGAACAGAGGTGGAATTCAACCAGTAGAAAGTCTGTGGCCAAAACGTCAAGGACAAGCCACTCTGCTGGGATGACAGCCATCTTGGCCTTGCACCAAGGCAGGAGAGCCAGGATCTGGTGATGAAGTGGCAGCCCCTGAGTCAGGGGGAGGTCACAGGGAAGTCACTGCCTCAGCCCAGCTGTCTACAGGAGGCTGGGGGCTCCCGGTGGGGGACAGCTGCCTGAGCCACCTCTTCACTACCCAGGGCCTGGCTTCCTGCCTGTCCCCTTCCCACTCCCATTCCTTCTCCTGCACCAATCGCTGAGACAACAGTGGAGAAGGAAAAGAGGGCCCTCTACTGGATGGTCCGCTCTCTGTTGCCCAGTGGCAGGTGGGAGCATCAGTACACAAGATAAATGGAGGGAACTAACCTTTATTAAGCCGCCTGCTAGCGGTTCCTGCACTTAACTCTCACAGCAACATTTTTATGTCCATTTTACAGACAAGGAGCCCGAGGCTTAGAGGCATTCGAGATGTTTTGCCAAGGGCTCGTAAATGGCAGAGCTGGCAGTCGGCCTCGGTCTGTCTGACTGCACCGGTGAAACTCTCTCAAACACACCGCTGCTGCCTGCCCCAGCAAGACCGCAGCCCAAGCCACAGGGTGCTGTCCCCAGCGCCAGGGCAGGCCGGCGGGCCTGTACGTGCAGCACACCTGCTTCACCATACCCTGCCCTCCAGATTGCAATTCGGACTTCCCGCCCAGGCAACATGGAGCTACTCCCGTTTCTCTGGCTGAAGGCACATTTCCAGAATGTAATCACAGGTGTGCGCTGGTCCAGGACTTTTATTTTCACCCTTCCTGATCTCCGCAAACCACCCCACTTCCCAATATATTTACTGTTTTTGCTATTGTCGTGCTTGTTGCTTTCACCTCGAATGGGGTGACTTTGAGGAGTAATTTCAAAACATCACCTCTCCCCCTGGTAGCAAACCAGAACAGTGTTTTTCCAAATTCTTTGTCAGTGAACCATTGTTAAAAAATACCACCGTACCGTGCATTGTGCATGCGTGCACACACAAAACCAGAGCCCCACAAGACAACCCGTTCCCTTCCTCCTTGAAATAACCTGGTTTTAACATTTTTATTTTACTTTGTTTTTCAACCTGCCAGTTACAAGCCCCTGAATTTACTTCACAACCTACTAGTATATATCAAAACCCAGCATTTGAGAAACACTGGACCAGGAAACGGGCCTGGGGCCTGACACCCTTTGATGGGCCCGGTAAGAACACACGGCTTCTAGCAGGTAATACTGCGCCAGCTCCCAGAGCCCCTCCTTTTTCCGGGGTAACTCACAGGCTGACCTTCAATCCGCAAGGAGGAAGGGCTCTCCACGAGAAAGGAAGCCGGCTCGTGAAGTGGGTGCATCGGAGTATTTTTATTTTAAGATGGGACGGATTCCCATTCCGGATAGTGTAATTGCGTAGGACAGTTTGTCTGACTGCTCTCGCCTATGGAAAATGAGAACTTCATCCACTAAAAAAGAAATATCTCTGGCAAAACCAACAACGAACTCCACCGTGTCAGGAACGCTGCCTGATAATATGCAGACGGACATGGTGTGCAATGATTCAATTTTATTTACTGGTCATTCTTGATTAAACAATATTTTACTTACGGCTCAGAGCGAAGAATGCACTCAGCAGAAAGGCTGACTACCACAGTATTTAATTGTCCAATTCCTGTTTATATGAGGTTTTTATGGCGTCTTTGTCCAGAGCCTTTTAGTCTCTTGGAAAACTAAATCACTGACTTAAAAACATGGAAATATCTTTTCTTTCTACTTTATTACTGATGTCAGTTAAGCCCATGGCACACTGCAGAAACAAGTACGCACACATTATTTGGAGTTATGTTACCCAGTTCGGTATAAAGAAAAATCTTTCATCAGTCCTTGGTACGATTCTAACTTATTGGGCTCTTACACAGATTGCCACGGGTAGTTTCAGGAAAGACAGATGCATGGAAGGGCGAGGTTCCAGAAGAGTCCACGTGTCCCTGGAGGTGGATGCGCCCTGATTGGCAATGCTACATTCTGTTTGTGGCTAAACATATGCCCTTCTGGTTTGCTGGAAGGCGGGTCTTCGACTTACTGGTGATAAAATACGTTAAGGGTGATGTGAGGGCATGATCTATCTGTTACGGCCTCTCAGAGGTGCTCTTATGAGTGAAATACTAAGTCCCTAACTCTGAAAGACCATATGCAAAGAGTGGAATGCCCAGTATGTTTTGAAGGAAACCAGTGAGAGCCAATGAGTCAAACTTTGGGCACAATAGCCTTTACTCTTCAGTAATTTTGTGATTTCAGTAATTTCTAGACATCTTTATGGTTTTTAAAGAATACAAGGTAGGGGCTGTCCACTCTTGGCCTCCTCTTTCTTGTCATGGTATTAATTCCCACAACTCCCACTCCGAAGCAGCCGGTAAGGGCTTTTAGCCTGAGAAGGCTGGAAACCTCCTGAAGGCATGTGAGGAGATTCAGACAGTTTGAACCAAGGGAGACACAAGGTCATTTTGTGCACAGATCACCCAGTCAGAGGCAAAAGGCATGAAACTCTATCAGGCCACAGCAGACCTCTGCTGGGTGAAGCATCCTTCTTTTCCTTTTAGATGCCTGGGCAGGGCCCCCTTAAACCACTGCTGGCCCCCCTCATCCCTCCTCCAGGCGGAGGGAGCTGTGGGCTGTGCCACCGAGGAGTCCATCAGGTGCCCCTGGAACAGTCCGGGTCAGGCAGCAAGGCAGCTCTTCCCTGTGGCCGGCTCCACTCCCGCAGCTGCTCGCTGCTCAGCTGGGCCGAGCTACGGCAGAGCCAAGGCTTGGAAAAACCAGCCTCAGATGGGGAAGAGCACAGCTCCGGGGCCTACCTCATTTAGCCATTTGCAAAATACAGTTGTCTGAGGCTTCGGCGATTCACTTAGAGAAGACTGACCTTTAGAATGAAGACATCTGAGCTTTGTATTGTCTCGGTGTCAGTCATTAAACGCAGACCAGATTAAACTCCCATTTACTGCCTCCCCAGACTATTCCTATCTGACCAGACAGAGGGGGCCGGCCCGTGTTTACTCTCCCCATTCCTTTCCAGATAATGATGAGACCCTCCTTCCCTTCCGTCCCTGGTACAACACCTGGGCACTGGCTCTCAGCAGGCAGCCAGCCATGCCAGAGGGCCCAGTGCGACTTCACTGCATCCCAGGGCGTGCCCCTGTCCCCTGCGGCCCAGCGCGTGGACAGCTGTGTGCAGAAGGCCCTATCTTCCCTGCACCGCCTCCCCGCAGCGTGCAGGGGTTCTGGGGCTGGAAGACAGCAGGCCCCTGGGGACCTCATTCTGTTTGATTAGGGAGAGTGTAGTTTCTGCTGCCGGCGGCTGACGCCTGCCACGTCGGACCACAGAGACATAATGCAAGATGATGCACAAAGTGGCCTCTGTTCGTTCTGATTGAGCGTGGGGATGCTGAGGCTGCCAGTTAGCCTAAAAGGATGATTTCTTCAGGAAAGGGTAGGAAGTGTGTCCTGGATATGAGACAAGGATGGTGGAAATTCCAGAGGACCGACACAGCCGCACCTCAGGAAGGGCTCCGCTCAGACTTTATTGAGCGGAATCCATAGCGCATGCAGGAACCAGTGGCCCCTGGAGGAGAGTGACTTCAGGGCCGGGCCAGGGAGTAAGACAAACTGCCCAAGGGTCTTGGAGCGATGGTGTCAAAGGTCACACATCTGATAGCTGGGTACTAGGCTCTGAGGCTAAGTACCCCTGGGGAACAGCCACAGGCAGCCCAGAAGGGAGGGCTGCGAGCTGGACAGAGAAGTGACGACGCTTGGGGCTAACGAGGAAAAGCATTACAGTGAAAATCTGTGTGCTTCGAGAAAGGGAAGCTCTGGCAATCTGGCTTCTATTAATGTGTAGCTAGCTATAGAATGAGAGCTGATTTTAATGAAACACCTTTCAGTCATACCTTTAAAATCAAAGTCCTTCCATATCTTGGAGGGCACTGAGGAAAGCCAAGAGACAAACCATGCCCCCTGCTCGTGCCCCTAACCAGAGACTGCAGGACTGGGCCCTGCCTGTCCCAGGATACCTGCAGTGCTGGGCCCTTGGGAGCTTTTATATTCCAGCCCACCCCCGGGGCAATTCTGATTTAATTCATGTGGGGTAAAGACAAGGGAGGGGTGTTTTGTCAGAAGTTCCCCGAGTGATCCCCAGGTGTAGGCGGAGACAGTCTTTGCCCCTCCAGGAGAGCAAATGGCTGGATCTGTCCTACTGGAGTTCCTGCAGTGAACTCAGAGGTCAGCCTGCCCTAGCAGTGAGCTCCCACGTTGAGTTAAAGCCCCCAAAAATCCTGCGCGTCGAAACCAACGCCGCCTCCCCCCTGCCAGCTGAGGGGCGCTGGGGCATGAGGAGAAGCCAGATTGATTAACTTTTTAAGGATCCAGGAGCACAGAGATGCTGCTACCTGTGCAGTTAGCATTGCCAAGTGCAACTGTCCCTGATAAGAAAGACCCACCAAGTGTGGAGATTCCCGCGAGGGTAACTCGTACCACAGAGCATCCCAATCTCCACGGCGGTCATGCACTCGAGTCTCCTCCCGCACCAGATCGGCGGGCATTTATTCCGTCTGCAAATCGGGATGCTGGACTGAGGCGCATTTCATCATCCTCCCCACTGCGGGCAGGCTCTCCACTGGACAAGGGGAGGGTCAGGAAAGCAGCAGATGATTCATAGATTTAAATCACCATCCCCCCGCCCCCAAACCAATGGGTTTCCATAGGTAAGGTTTACCCACATGGAAAGTCTTGAGAAGCTATTTCCATCATAAAGCTTTCCCCTTTCCTTATAGCTGGAAGTAACCTAAATTCCTAAACACATCCTCTGTACTTCTCACCCACTATTACCAGTTTCTTGGGTACTTGTCTCAGAACTGCCCCTGATCTCTAACCTGGGTATCTCGAATCTTGGTATCTCTCCCAGTCGCCTGCCATAATGCCTTGCACGCAGTGGCATCCGCTAAATAATCTTTGCACCTATGAATAAATACATGAACCACTGGCTGTTATGAAGGATTGAGAAGAACGCAGCTCAGAGCCTTCCCAAGACAGAGCACTTCTGGAATATACATAGGTGGCTTATGTAACTCATTCTCAAGGGGAAAGGTCGGGGCCTTCTTTCTTTCCAATCCCTCCCAGTATCAAGTCTCTGCAAGGCTGTGTCCCAGCTCAGCGGCCAGGCCAGAGCACGTCTCCCAGCACGTGTGCCGGCACCGGCGAAATTTCGTGAGGCCCCCAGTAGCGTTCCACTAGAGGACGGGCTCCACTCAGCTATGGCTTTGGCTCTGTGGTTCCCATACACTGCACCCCGACATGAGCCTTTGCTCAGAGGGCTCCCTCAAAACACCTTCTCCGGCTGGTGACCAGCCTCCCTGCCTCCTGGCATCTTCTCAACCAACCCAGAACTTCAGACCAGAAATCTTTTCGTGAATGTGGGGGAAAACACATTCTATGTGAAACTGGCAGTGAACAGCCCAGGGACAGAGAGGCACAGAACAAGCTGGTCTCTGCATGCATTTGAGATGTACCGAGGGGCCAGGAAATCACGAAGGCTATGGACAGCAGCAGGTGCAAGTGTCTATTCATGGGAGCTCTGCTCTGAGAGCTTAGGAGGCAAGATGCGGGGGCTCAGGTTCTAATCTTAGCAGCAGCAGGTAACTCTAGCTGCCAGCTATTCTGTTTCCTGGTCTCGAGGTCTAATGGACCTCAAGCGGGCAGGTGTGTCTGGTTTCCACAGGCCTCTAGAAAAGGAGAATGCTAACCTGAGAAGCCGAATAAAGGGCTGTCCAGCGGGAGATTTTAATTTACAACAACGGTACTTATTATTACTCTGAAATGACTCTTGTGCCTCCTGAGTTCACAAGCCTCTGGGGACTGCCGTCCAGCATATTTATTTGGAAGCCGACCGAGGAGAGCAGCCCGAATACTCATGATAATGAAGGGCCACTCAGCGCGCTCCTGAGACTTAAAGAGCGCTCTTCACAAATGCCCGTTTACTTTAGGGATGTCGCAAGCAGACACCGTGAAATAACACACCTGCTAGAAGGCCGGCATTAGGGCATCAGGGCTTGGGGGCTTGGGAAGACGAGGGGAGACAGGAGCTGAGCTAGCTCTCACAGAAGCACAGGGAGACCCCCAGCGGACCTGGGGTCTCACTGCACGAACCCCAGTCCTGGAGGGGCAGCCAGCTTGTGGGGGCGGCGCGACCCTGGGAATCCTCCCCAGTTGCTCCAGGGCACTGTCCTCTCTACGAAGACTGCCGGGCTGAGGTTAACCAGAGGAGTCCATTCCTTCATTTAGTAGATGCGAGCCGAGGGCCGGCTGGGTCCGGCGCCAGACATCGGCCACTGGTAGACCTGGAGGACAACTGGAACCTCATGCTGGACAGCACGGACCCTGGGGCCAGACTGGGTTCCACCCCGGCTTTTCCATGCCCCACCCTGTGAGTTCTGGCAGGTTATTTAACCTCTGGGTCTCGGTCTTCTCACCCGTAAGATGGGGGCGATGTCAGTACCCCCCTCACAGGGCTGTTGCGAGGTTTAGAGAGTCTGTAGAGAGTTAAGAGCAGTCCCCGGTGCCTCACAAGTGCTAGGTGCCTTTGCTTGTGATGATCACTGCCCTCCGTGGCATATACAGATGACAAACAGCGGACCCAGTAAGATTTACAGTTCGTTCAACAGCAATAAGCGACTAGAGTAGGGAGGGGACGGGAAGAGTGTGTGTGTGACAGGGGAGGGGTTGTACGTTTGGATAAAAAAAAATGCCTCACTGAGAAATGACTTTGGAGAACGTCTAGAGGGAGAGCATTCCAGGCAGAAGGCATAGATAATGCAAAAGCTCCCAGGTGGGAGCGTGCCTGGGAAGAAGGGAGAGGGAGGGAGACCAGGGTGGCTGGAGGGGAGGAAGAGAGGGGACAGTATGAAGAAATGAAGTCGGAGAGCGAACTTCGCAGAAGCTCACCTGCAGAGCAGGACTTCCGGCAACAGCGGCAGCGCCGGCTCCCCTCCCCCTCCCAGCGGCGTGTCCCGGCAGCAGAGGCAGAGCCCGGAGCGGCACACTGACCTGCTCCTCGTGCTGACTCCGGATCCGCAGCAGCTGGGCGTGCTGCTCCTCCTGCAGGCGCACCACCTCCGCCTCAAACTGCAGCTGCAGCCTCTCCTCCAGCTCCTGCAGCTCCGCCTGCTGCTGCCAGCCCAGCTTGCGCACCTCCTCCTCAAACCGCCTCTCCAGCTCCTCCTTCTCCTTCTGCAGTTTCTCACACTTGGCTGTACTGAAGGCTGGCGGGAAGGGGGAGAAAGACACCTTTTAAAAAAAATCGGTTACAAGGCACCAAAAGCATCGAACCCGAGTGCCTATAATACCCACCGGCAGATCACCAAGGTTAACGTAATAAGCAGGGCAAGAGTCTCACTCTCGCTTCTGTAGAGCTTGGCAGCTTGCAAAGCGTTTTGCCTTTTACTGCATTTGATCCTTACAACAGACCCTGGGTGTGGAGGTTGAACCTGAGCCCCAGGGAGCTCCGGTGACTTGCCCGAGGTCCTCCAGTGTGCAGAGAAAGAGCTGTGAGGGCAAATTTGGGCTTTCTGACCGCAAGCCCTGTTTTCCTGCACTAGAGCAGGGCTTCTCTGAGCGTCCACGGACCACAGCCATCAAATATTGGGCATTTGTTAAAAAGACACGCTCCTAGGCGCACCCTAAGTGGGTTAGAGCCCCTGGGGCAGGGACGCAGGATGTACTTTTTACAAGGTCCACCGTGACTCTTATGCCCATCGAGGTTTGGGGCCTGGGTGCACCAGGAAGCTGGAGAGAGGATGGGGGAGGTGGGGACCGAGGGGATGGAGGACACATAGAACTGAAGGCTGTTCCCTCCGGGGCTGAAATGGCAGGTGGGACTATCTCAGAGAAAGTGCAGGGGCAACGGAGCTTCACTAACAACCATTCTTCTCCTCCAGAAGGACTAACCGCTCAATACCCTTTTGCACAGGCATGCTGCCCCGCACAGCCCTGGTGTGTTTCCTGTGCTGCCGGCAGGGGATGGGGACAGTGCCACAGCCTGCTGTCCCCACGGCTGCTCTGCTTGGGCTGCAGCTGGGAGTGATGGCTTCCATGTTAAAGATCCTGCCTGGACTGCAAACCACTTCCAAGAAGGAGAAAAACACCTTGACGATCTACTATGCTTAGGTCAAATGGAGTTGCTTATAGCCAGCACATGCGCACAGTAAGGTGCACGCACACACCACGTACTTTCCACAAATGCCCTCCGCTCTGCGCTACAAGCTGGGGGAACACGGTCATGTACTTTATAATTGAGCGAGCAGGTGTAAGCGCTGGTTAAGTGGGATCTACACCTTAGCAGGGGGCTGGGTGTGAGCAGAAATACATACCCAAGGTATATTGGAACTTGGAAGTACAGGACAAATTATCGTACAAATGATATTTTCCCCCTGAACCGTTTGAGAATAAGATGCTGACCTGTTGTCCCACTAACCCTGAATTCCTTAGTGTACATTCCCTGCAGACAAGGACACTCTCCTACATAACACTATATAATCATTAAAATCAGGACATCAGCACTGACCCAATGGTGCCATCTGATGCTCAGACCCATTTAAACGTCACCAACTGTCCCCGTAATATCCTTTGAGAAAGGATCCAGTTCTGAATCACAAGTTGCATTTAGCTGTATGGTCTCCTCCCTCTCCTTGTCTGGGGCAGTCCTTGGTGTGTTCTTGATTTTCGGGATCGTGACACTTTTAAAGACGAAAGGCCATTATTTTACAGAATGTCTCTCGATTTGGTTTGTCTGATGCTTCCTCATTACTAGATTCAGGTCACACATGTGTGGTAGAAATACAACAGAAGTGGCACTGCGTTCTCATTTGAATATTAATCAATAAAAATGAAATGTATGTAGTGAGTCAGGAAGGTGATGCTTGTTACTGATTGTTGCACGGTTATACGGGAAGCGATGTGCAGTGTAGAGGAGGCCGTAGCACGAATGGTCCATCTAGAGCGTCACATATGCCAGGAATGCCCCTGAATATTGTTGTCACCTCTGCTGCGAGGAAATCTTGTGGGTGAGGTTTACCTAAGGGGTGGATTGCAGGGCGTGCTGACAAATACTAGCGTGAATAACAGACTCAGTCCGAGGCTTTCTGGAGCCTGGTGCTGAGGTCGTGGTGGGAAAGGTTGAGGCTTCTCCCTTACGCCTGATCACTGGAGGCTACACTCCCTATAAAAAGGATCCGACAGTAACTAACAGCCAAATGGGCTCAGGTCTGGAAGGAGCACTGGGAAAATGCTTGCTCCTGGAAATTCTGGCTCGCTGGCTTCAGCCTAGCTCTGGCTCTTCCCAAAGACCCTCCAGCCAGGGAAAGATATTAGGGGTCTCACCAGGGACTTTAGCTGGTGATAAAAGCTATCAGGATCCATAGACCAGGTTAAGAGGTGTATATATAAAGATAGGTTTATCCTGGGGTGACTGGATTTCATTTTATTTTTTAATTAAAAAATTTTAAATTATTTAAATTAAATTTAAGAATATTAAAAATTTTTTAAATTAAAAAAATTTTTTAATTAAAAAATATTTTATTTATCTGAGAGAGAGAGAGAGAGAGAGAGCAAGAGAGCATGAGTGGGGGGACAGAGGGAGAGGGAGAAGCAGGCTCCCTGCTGAGCAAGGAGCCCAATCCAGGACTCAACCCCAGGACCCTAGGGTCATGACCTGAGCCAAAGGCAGATGCTTAACTGACCAAGCCACCCAGGTGCCCCTGGGCGTGACTGGATTTTAATAGCACTGAACAAAGACCATGGAATGTCCATTTAAAAAATAGTGGTTGATGGATTGAGACAAAGTCAAATTGAGGCAAATAGGGCGCCTGGGTGGCTCCGTTGGTTCAGCGTTCAGCTCTTTATTTCAGTCTGGGTCATGAGCTCAGGATCGGGAGACTGAGCCCCACATCATGCTCTGTGCTCAGCCCGGAGTCTGCTTGAGTTTCTCTCCCTCCGCGCTTCCCCCAGCTTGTGCGTGCTATCTCTCTAAAATAAATAAATAAGTCTTTTTTAAAAAATGGAGCCAAATAGAGGAGCAGTAATGTACCTACACTGGGGGAAGGACGGGAGTCATCCTAGAGAAGAACATGGGCACTACCAGGTGATGCCCGGGGATACAGGTAATGAGCCCCAGGGCGGGTTTCTGGGTGCTCAAGGCTTCCTTGGAGGATGCTCTTGTTTCTGTAATTTGGGTGGACTAACTTCATGATGGTCTTTGCCCCATGTAGCCTGCACCAGAGGATGGGGACAAAGCAGTGACAATGTTTGCTTTTATTTAAAGTAGGTCTACAAAGTGGTGCACAGCAGGTGACACGAATGGCCAAAGGGTCATGGCAGTCAGCACCATTCCTGATTCAGTACATGCAAACCGAAGAAAGAAACAATTTTTCATCTATAAGGCTGATAAAGATGAAATATTCTGATAACACAGGAAGGGTCTGAGGAAAGTAGCATCCAATGGACCGTGCATGGGAATATGATGGAAAAGCCACTGTGGAGGGCAAGGATATCTTTCACCATTTACATGCGAGGGATGGGAGCATTTGGGGGTGACAGCGAAAGCATGGGTTTTTGGGGGGGTGATGAAAATGTTCTAAACAGCTTGTGGTGACAGTTGCACAACTCTGGATATACTAAAACCCGCTGAATTGTACACTTTCGTGGCGAACTATAAGGTACGTGAATTCTATCTCAATAAAGTTTTTAAAAAATGGGAAAAAATTTAAAAAATAACATGACAGGGAAAATACCTCAGAGGATAAATGTAGATGTTTTTATAGAAGGAAAGGTCATATTCTGATTTGAAAACTCCGTATAACAGGGATGAGGATATATGCTGGCAAAATGAAACAGAAATGCAAATCCCACCACTACGTGTCTTTCCCACGCAGGAGCACACACACACACACACTGATAATATGCGGAATATGACAGAACTGAACCATTCTTACTGCCTCTTAACTAGAGATAGATCGAGCATATAAAACTCAAATGAAAATAATAAAACATGCTAATCACATATTTTGGTTTTGATAAGTGCCATTTTGTATGGGGAAAAATTATTTATTATGTAGTCCTATCAGTGTTGTTAATTCCAGAAAATCAAGGCAGTAAGTTGACTCTACAGGTTGTGTAGCTGGAAGGAAACAGACAAAAACGTAAAGAAACAAATGAAAACAGATCAGTTACGCTGGAGAAAGAAATGACACGATGTATGCCTTTGAAGCCCACAATTTTGCAAGTGCACAAGCGAAGTGAATCTCGGGTGATTACTGCAGCAGGATTTGCCTTAGGGAAGTACTGCGGGCTAGTTATAGAAATGATAAATCCAATATACACATAGGACAAATCCTTTATACCAAGCAATACAGGGAAGCAGTAAAAAATAAGGTAAATCTTTTTTGTGCCATCATGGAATGATACCTGTAACATATCATTAAATTTAAAAAAAAAAGGCAAGATGCAGAAACAGTGTGATGGTGTAAATCTGTTTGTGATGAAATGTATCCGTATTTCCACTTCTCTTCCCTGGGAGGTTGTATGTTTAATTATAGGACTCGCTACCCAGTGAACACCTGCAACAATATGCATTTAATGAAAAAAAACTGTTATTTGTTTATATGTTTTAAAAGTTAAAAAAATATTTTAAAAATTACTATCATAATTGGGATGCCTGCGTGGCTCAGTTGGTTAAGCATCTGCCTTCGGCTCAGGTCTTGATCCCAGGGTCCTAGGATCGAGTCCCACATCAGGCTCCTTGCCCGGCGGGGAGCCTGCTTCTTCCTCTACCTGCCGCTCCCCCTGTTTGTGCTCTCTCTCTCTCTCTCCCCACCTGACAAATAAATAAATAAAATCTTTTTAAAAATTACTATCATAGGGGTGCCTGGGTAGCGCAGTCGTTAAGCGTCTGCGTTCGGCTCAGGGCGTGGTCCCAGCATTCCGGGATCAAGTCCCACATCGGGTTCCTCCGCTGGGAGCCTGCTTCTTCCTCTCCCACTCCCCCTGCTTGTGTTCCCTCTCTCGCTGGCTGTCTCTCTGTCACATAAATAAATAAAATCTTTAATTAAAAAAAATTACCATCATAATTAAGACAACAGGGTTTGAAAAGGTTATGGTATCCAGTGGTCAGAATTAACAAGACTCTTCTATCTTACTTGCTATTTTATTCATATTAGTAGCAGGATGATTCATGGTCCCAGCAATCTATCTGGGGGGCTCAGAGACGATTGGTTTTCATTCCAGAGCTGTCTCTGAACTGCACTGCTGCCTTAAATAAATCATGAGCTGTGAAAGCCTCAGTTTTGCTGTCCATAAAGTGGCAAAGTAATCATTTTTTTCACGTACAGCTCCAATCTCCAAATTCCCAGTTGCTCTTAGGTACAAGAGAGGTGATACTTCTAGACTTCCCACACTGCCATGTTGCAAGCCCTGCTCCTGCAGAAGACACTGGATAGGAAGAGCAGCTGGGGCCCCAAGGAGGACAGCTCCAAGAATGGAGTCCCTAAAGAAATAAATATCCTCTTTCTTCTGGCAAGTCTTCAAAAATATACCTATTGGGGCACTTTGCAGACAGAGATTAATGCAGGCTCACGCAACATCTGGAGTCTTTCATTCATTCTTTATTTCTATTCATGTGAAAGCATTTGGTACTTTATAGTAAGAGGCAAACACCCTAATAACAAATCCTTAGAACCAAGGAAGCTGAGACAATAATCTTGAGAATAACAGGATTTTGATTGGCTAAGAAAATAGAAAACTTGCAATGCACAAGCGTGAGTGTGAAAAGTAAAAGCAGGATTAGAATCTACTGTGCAGGGGCGCCTGGGTGGCACAGCAGTTGAGCGTCTGCCTTTGGCTCAGGGCGTGGTCCCGGCGTTATGGGATCGAGCCCCACATCAGGCTCCTCCGCAATGAGCCTGCTTCTTCCTCTCCCACTCCCCCTGCTTGTGTTCCCTCTCTCGCTGGCTGTCTCTATCTCTGTCGAATGAATAAATAAAATCTTAAAAAAAAAAATTAAAAAAAAAAAGAATCTACTGTGCAGTTTGAAATAACTGAACGTCTAGGGGGATGTATGTAAGAATATATACCGTGGCATGGATGTGTATATATACGCTGTAATATAATGCTACATAATACTATGACAGCTGCACTTAGCATATCCTCAGATATACATAATACAATGATACCAACCTCTCAGCTCACGAGTGTGACACATGAAGATGTAGGGATCCTTGGGACACCAGCAGAGGTCCCAGTGCTGTGGCACCATTTGTAAACAAAGTACTGTGTTAACCACAGTTCATACATCAACTGACAGGAGCAGAACTCAGGGAGTAAGATCAGTTTTCTGTACACAGCTGCCCCAAAGATCTTTTGAATAATTACAGCTTTTTATTGGTTTGCCAAAGAGGTAGCAAAGACAGGTACATACAGCACTGGCTCTACAGCTCATGATAGAAGTGTAGGGAATGGGGGCGCCTGGCTGGCACAGCGGTTAAGCGTCTGCCTTCGGCTCAGGGCGTGATCCCGGCGTTATGGGATCGAGCCCCACATCAGGCTCCTCTGCTATGAGCCTGCTTCTTCCTCTCCCACTCCCCCTGCTTGTGTTCCCTCTCTCGCTGGCTGTCTCTATCTCTGTCGAATGAATAAATAAAATCTTAAAAAAAAAAATTAAAAAAAAAAAGAATCTACTGTGCAGTTTGAAATAACTGAACGTCTAGGGGGATGTATGT
>NW_024423344.1:9702169-9770744 GCF_017311325.1 Ursus maritimus | reverse complement strand
AGAGGTGATACTTCTAGACTTCCCACACTGCCATGTTGCAAGCCCTGCTCCTGCAGAAGACACTGGATAGGAAGAGCAGCTGGGGCCCCAAGGAGGACAGCTCCAAGAATGGAGTCCCTAAAGAAATAAATATCCTCTTTCTTCTGGCAAGTCTTCAAAAATATACCTATTGGGGCACTTTGCAGACAGAGATTAATGCAGGCTCACGCAACATCTGGAGTCTTTCATTCATTCTTTATTTCTATTCATGTGAAAGCATTTGGTACTTTATAGTAAGAGGCAAACACCCTAATAACAAATCCTTAGAACCAAGGAAGCTGAGACAATAATCTTGAGAATAACAGGATTTTGATTGGCTAAGAAAATAGAAAACTTGCAATGCACAAGCGTGAGTGTGAAAAGTAAAAGCAGGATTAGAATCTACTGTGCAGGGGCGCCTGGGTGGCACAGCAGTTGAGCGTCTGCCTTTGGCTCAGGGCGTGATCCCGGCGTTATGGGATCGAGCCCCACATCAGGCTCCTCTGCTATGAGCCTGCTTCTTCCTCTCCCACTCCCCCTGCTTGTGTTCCCTCTCTCGCTGGCTGTCTCTATCTCTGTCAAATAAATAAATAATAAATCTTTAAAAAAAAAAAAAGAAGTGTAGGGAATGATATTACACAGCCTTTAGCTGAAACAATTATAAAATCATCTAAATATAAAGAAATCATGCTCTATATAAATATTTGTATAGTATATGAGTATTATATAAGTATTATAATAGTGTAAGTATTAATAGTAAGTATGTTACTTACTAACATACTTAGTAAGTATATAAGAATATATAATAAGTACGTAGGTAATATAAGGATATAATAAGTATGCAAGACTAGTATATCCTATGTAAGTATGTAAGTATTGTAACAGTCACTGAATTCATATGTTGACGTGTTAACCCCCAGTACCTCAGGATGTGATCACGTTTGGAGACAGGATTTTTACAGAGGCAGTGAAGTTAAAATGAGGCCATTAGGGTCGGCTCTAATCTAATCTGACTGGTGTCTTTCAAGGACACAGACGCCTATGGAAGGAAGATGATGTGACAGGGAGAAGGGACCCACCTGTAAAACCCAAGAGGAGAGAGGCCTCAGAAGAAACCGCTCTGCCAACACCTTGATCTTGCGCTGTCAGCCTCCACGACTGGGAGACAGTGGATTTCTGTTGTTTAAGCTCCCCTCAGCCTGCAGGACTCGGTAACCGCAGCTCTAGGAAACTAACGGAGTCACCATCTCACATACAGATGGGGGCGATCCCACAGTTATGGAGATGATTACGTGGTTTCTTTGGGAGGTGGGGCGTAATTAAATGGACATAACAACTTTCAAGGGAAAAAAATGAAAAATTACCCATAATCTTGCTACACAAAAAAGATGAAATTTTCACTTGTATGAGCCCTTCATGGCTGTTGCAGTGGTGTGAATTCGTAATATTCCGTCAGGAATTTTCCATGCTGAACATCTGCATGGCTCCCTTACATTCTCATGCTGATGGACAACAATTTACACGCCCTTATTGCTGGAAATTTGGTCGTCACCCATATATTATTTTGCATTTTTCATTAGGATAAATCCCCAGGAGTGGAATTACACGGGGTTAAAGTTTACGAGCAGCTGTATGCTGTGAAGTTTTTGGATTTGGGGTTTTAACGGCACCGATTCTGTAACAAACCAGTGCCCACTAGGGGGAGCCATAATGCCTGCAAAAATGCCCTCTGGTGGCGAATGCCTCTGTCTACACTTGTCAGATCACAGCGACAGGCGGGAGGCATAGAGGGTTGGTCTGCAAACATGCTGCCTGCGTTCTGGACACACTGTCCTTCGTCCTTCACAGCCCTACCCTCAGTTTCTCTGCAAGACCTTCCTTTTGATGAAAATGTCAAGGAGAGAGAAAAGGAAGGGCTGGAAATGGAACATGAAAGGTTCAGGTGCTGAGTAGACATGAGACAGAAGGAGTCAGGGAGAGAGTCCTGGGTCTCCTGTCAGCTTTGCAGGTCCAGGCAGCATCTCCAGGACCTGGGGACAGAATGCACACCTGCGCTGTAGAAATCGCAGCTACTGTAACCCTACTGGGCGTCCAGTAAGGGCCTGACCTCCGCTTGCAGGGAGCAGGTGGAGGCTGAGAAAGGGCAACTGTGTGAGCCAAGGCCACCGTGTGAGTGGGCCAGGCCCGACAGAGCAGGTGCGGGAGCCCTGGCCGATGCCTCCCCCTTCCTCTGCCTCTCTGGTGGGGTCGTCACAGTGCAGCAGGTGGTAATATCTCAGCGGTGAGGCAAGCCCCTGGCATTGCACTTGCAGGCACTCACTGCTCTGAATTGCATCTCTTTACCTGTCTGTGTCCCACCCGGTGGGACAGGGTCATATCCATAGACAGGCCGGCAGTCAATAGACAGTAAGTGAACTTACCGAGCCCCTGCCATGTGCCACCCCCCGTCCCTGGCACAGTGTGAACAAGAAACTCTGTCATGGGGGCAAATAAACAAATGAGCAAAACTTTTAGATAGCAACACTTTGGATAGCTAAAGCTTTCAGTAACTGCGGGAAAGTAAAAGAAGGGCGACGCTAGCAAAGGACCAGGGAAAGGGCAGGTTAGGCTGAGCCGGGATGGACAAGGGGGGTCCTTCTGGGAAGACAGCATCCAGTTAGCTGTGAATGACAAGAAAGAGGCAGTGCGCAGAGAGCTGGGGGGAGGGAGTCTCATGTGGAAGGAACCACAAGTGCAAGGGTCCTGAGACCGGAATGTTTCAGGTACATAAGGAACAGAAAGACTGCCACGGAGCTCAAGGGTCCCTGACGGGGAGAGTGGGGCAAGGTGAAGTTCGAGAGGCAGGCAGGGTCAGGTCTTTCGGGGCCTGTGGTCTCTGGGGAGGAGTTAGGGCTCTACTCCGGTACCGTGGGAAGCCCAGACAGTCTCAAAGTGGGGATAACAAGGACTAAGGAAGCTTTTACAAGACCCCTCTGGTGGCAGCATGGAGAACGGACTGCGGGAGGCAAGGGTGGGGGCAAGAACAACAATGAGGAGGATGCGTGTGCGTCCCGGCGGAGCTCATGGTGACGGGTGAGGAATGGATGGATGGGCACTGCGCTTGGGGAGGCAAAGCCACCTTGATGTGCTCATGGATTGGAGGAGGGAGATGGGGGCAGTCAGGGGGCATGAATCCGGCGGCAGGTCTGAGTGACGGGGGACGGTGGTGCCGTTTCAGGAGATGGGAACACAGGAGGAGGAGTCCCACTGGGGAGACACACCAGGCTTTAGCAGCAAACAAACCTTGCCTGGATTCACAGATGAGTTCTACACATCTGAGGCCCGCAGATGTATACGGGGGGATTCTCCTCTGGTCCACGGTACTCGGGAAGGGCTTTCCTGGACGTTGTTGAAAAGCACAGAACTCAGGGCCCGGAATTTTGACAAGCCACTTTAATGATGAACGATGATGTGCTGTAGGACAGTGGTTCGTGTGCCATGGTCTATTTTATGCAAGTGTTGAGGTGTTCAAAGCCTGACACCTTGGGATAGACTCCAGTTATTAAATCTCTCCCAGTGAAGCAGGGGCCGTTTGACAGATGTGCCTTTCTCCCCACGGGGGTAGACAGGGTTTCGGGAAGAATATGCAAGATCTGGCCGTGGTAAGAGAAAGAGCATTTTCCAGATGTCAGTTGTGACTGCTATGCGACAGATACAGAAAGGTGTCTTCCCAAGGTGTGTTTGAAAGCGCACGAACATCGTACTTACCTGTGGGTCAAACTTTGGGAACACAGCCCCCCCCCCCCGCAAACGGGATGACGATATATAAGAGACCTCAAGATTCCCAAACACACGTGAGGATGTGCCGAAGCGCTGCACTAAAGCCCACTCGTCACCACTGACACTTTCCCCCAGGACTGATAGCGAACCAGCCTTCCTGCCGCCCTGGACCCTGAAGAGCAGAGTTCCCTCACACCAGAAGATGAGGATGGCGGGGGCTGTGAGGCCAGGCAGGGGGGAGGGCGGGAGGAGCACTGGTCTCCAGATGGGGCTCGGCTCCAGGCTCTGCTGACACCTGCTGTGGGAGTTTAAGCGTCTCGCTCAACCTCTCTGGGTTTCAACATTCTCATCTATAAAATGAGGAGGTTGGGCACGGCACTGTTCTGGGCTGAACTGCGTCCCTGACTCTCCAAATCGTATGTTGAAATCCTAACCCCCAGTACACCTCGGGATGTAACTGCTTTTGGAGACAGGGACTTGAAGAGGTGATTAAGCGAAAATAAGGCCATGAGGGTGGGCCCTAATCCAGCTGGACTGCTGTCCTTCTATGAAGAGGGAGAGACCCCAGAGATGCCCATGTTCAGAGGGCAGGTGAGGACACAGGGAGAAGACATCCACCTGTAAGCCAAGGAGAGGGGCCTCAGCAGAAAGCAGCCCTGGGCCACCCTGCTCTGGACGTCCAGCTGCCAGAATCACAGGGAAAGAAATTTCTGTGGCTTATGTCCCGCAGCCTATGGTGTTTTGCTACAGCAGTCCTTGCAGACTGATTACTATGGGCACTTTGAGTGCTAAACCCCCTTCCCATCCTGGCCTTCTAGAATTCTATGGATATTGTAATGGTGACCCAGGTCATCAAGAAGAGTCTTCCCTTGAAGAAGACAGGGAAGAGTATATCGTTTTTTGTTATGATCCCTCCCCCCCCCATGGTCCCCTAAAGAGATAAGTAAGCTTCATCTGCAGGAAAAATGTACACAATCACTCATCCCCGTGACATGAGACATTAAGAGTGATAATCAATGCTGGGCGTCTGCATGTGTTTTCCTTATAAAGTTCTTTAACACACAATACTACCTTGCTTAATCTTCCCAGCAAATTTCAAAGCTGGGCAAAGCAGGTGTTTTTGCTCTGATTTTATAGAAGAGGAAATGGAGGCTCAGAGGGGTGAAGTCCCTTGTCCAAGCTGACAACAGCTAGAAAGGGACAGCCAGGATTCGAACCATGGGAATCTCGGTAGTGCTCTTTCCAGTAATAACTGGACTGCTATTCTGCCTTATATTTTGGAAGAAGGGAGACAAAGAGATATAAGGAAAAAAGATAGAGAAACCCCAATTAGTAAGGTTCTTTCGCGGTAAGAAATACTTCGTGCCATTTTTATGTGTTAAGACAAAGGATGAGCATTTCAACAAACGGACTGATCCAGTATGTGAACATAATGAGCAATGCGTATCGGTAACCGTTTTGGTCTGCGAGGAGAAAAACACAAGGATGATTTATGGAGGCAAGGAAGGAAATGGAATTAAGAGCGTGGTTATAATCATACGTTTTGGAAAGCAAAACAATGCTGTCTACATGAGAACTAATCACATTACTGCCCATCAGGAGGAAATGGCTTGATGGGGAAATGGTTTTGCACAGAGTCGGTCCTTCCTTTCCTCCAGGTTAATTTGGGCTTGTGGAGTTTTAAAGGCATCTCCAGGGCACAAGCTCATCTAACACACTCCACAGGGACCGTCCTGACGGCCCAGCTTTGGACGGGACGGTAATGGCTTTGCGTGGCTGCACGGAGTAGTCACCGCGCTCAATTTTTTTCCTCCTTGCAAAATGGCATTGAAAAGATGACCCTTTAATTTTATCTTAAATTAGTCCTTGTTACGTAAACTGTACAAGTAACGTCCTCTCCATGATGACATCCCTTTTAGAAGGAGCTTTTAATAATGTCCTGAAAAATGTTTAAACGGAGCATAAGCTGAAGTTCTGGGCTGCTATTCACCGTGGAGAACTTGCCCCACAGAGAGCTCTAGAAAACGAACTCCCAGGACCCTATCATTGAAGAAGCTCCAAGCTGTGGAGCTCGTCTCAGCCTCTCTCCATTGCTACCAAATACATCAAGTCAATTCCAAGGAACAAAATGGCCCACCTCAAATTCTTCCTCTTCTACAGCAAGTTGCTAACTTCAGTCTTCTGTCCCAGAGTTTGGGTGGCCCCTGCCCCTTATTTGCTCCTACGTGGGTATGAAGATCAACTGGCTACCAGATAAGACATTTTAATGCATTTGGTGGTAGTTGGCTTAAAAATATCCATTCCTTCCTTCAGGCTGTCACATGCATGCATCACCCGGCCCTGGTATTCTGTGTTCTCCACAGGTTTTGGGAGATACCTCTCTGAGGCTTTCCCAGATATATGATTATCTTTATTTTCTGTCCAAGGCTTTCCTGACTTTAGTTTTCCACAGGAATGGAGGACTAATGTTTTAAATCTTTAGGAGCTAATTTTTTAAAAAGATGGGCATTTCTCTATTAACTCATCTCAGCCTCTCTCCATTGCTACCAAATACATCAAGTCAATTCCAAGGAACAAAATGGCCCACCTCAAATTCTTCCAACCCACGAATTTTAGGCAATCTGCAACAGCCCAAGAGCGTATTTAGGATTAACGGAAATACCTGCCTGATGCCCTGGCTAGACGCGTTGCCTTTATCAGTGGGCTCCCACACCACTTAGCACAAGGCCAGGCAGCTTTCCATAAACACGTGCTTTCTCGAACAAGGCTGAGGGATCACTTCCTGCACAGTCAGCCAGCCAAGGAGAAGGCAGCATGGGAAGCCACTCCTCTTTCAGGATCCTGGAGTGTTCTCACCTTCAGACTCCAGGTTATCCCGGTTTCTGGGTTGGTGTCTCCACCGCAGGGGCAAACCCCATTTAATCGGTAACAGTGTCCCCTGGGACGAATAGAACAGCCACCTCGCCGTATCCAAGGGAATCATGACATCCATGGTGGCGGCTTCCTGCCAACGTGCAGACTGTTCTAATTTATACAGTCAACAAAACTGAGGGAACATTCAGAAAAATGACCTTCAACTAAAAAAATGAAGACAGCTGTACCTCACAGAGTGGAGCCAGGATGAAATACGGTTTATGTGTGTGGAGACCCAGCACGGGGTCTGGCTGGTCAAGGCTCACCCTCGAGGGTGGTGTGCTGACGCCTTCCTGCTCAGACCGTGGTCCACTCACCTGGGGGCTAGTTAGAAATGCAGAAGCCCAGGCCCAGCCTAGATGGACCGAATCAGAACCCGCATGTGAACAAGATCCCGGGAAATTCCTATGAGAAGCGCTGTCTGAGGTCCACGGGGTACCGGAGGGCACGCAGGTGAGATGTCATCCTTAGCGGTGCTCCTCTCTCTGAGCACACAACTGCTAGCTAGGTGGGTAAGGAACTGGCCTCAAGACTGTTGATAAGGTAAAAATTCTCAGTGCTGAAAACCTACAAGCACATCCTTGGTCCACAGTGAGCGTTCGGTGAGGATGTGTGGCACCGAAGCAGCCGGTGTAGACCAAGACCCCTGCACCCAGCATGGAGGGTGGGGGTGGATCTGGCTTCACGAGCTGGTCAAGTAAAAGAAGGAGTGACTGATGAGCTTTAGAATATGAGGATGGACAGAACAGCAAGTTAGAGAAAATAAAATAAAATCTAATTGAGACCAGATGATGAATCACACTGACCCCTTTTCAGGGGAGGAAATAGCGGCTGGGTGTGTCATCCCAAACAGAACCCAACAATACCATGAAAACGTTACAATTTTAAGGGTAGCCTACCTGATTGCCAGGTATAAAGTGTACAAACAGAGACACCTGCACCTGTGGCATTTCGTAGCCTAATGCAGAAAATACCAAGACAACTGCGTTGCTGGACAATGTGATATGAAGGGGGGCACTTTTATTTGGGCTTCTTGCTCTGCCTCCCTCTCCTGCTCAGAGACTGTGGAGAATCTTTGTGCATGAGAACAGTCCCTCCTACTAGAGAAAGACAGAAGATTCCTTGACGATGGAGATACGAAGGGGTTACTATCTCCGGCAATACATAAGGAGCCCGTCCAGGACCTACTATTCATGACAGGCCTCAGTGGGATGCATCTGTGTTGGGGTTAATGTGGGGCATGACATCGTCCATGATACCTGGCTCGCTAAAATGTAACAGAGGCCACTGGGGGCGAGGGAAGGTTTCGGAGAAGGAATGCCGAGGCCTGCGCGACCACTCTGCCTAGGAATGCTGCGGGGAGATCCCTTCCCCGAAGCCTTCTTAGCCCAAACAGCTGCCCTGTCATCTAGCAGATGTACGCACTGTCCTCTAGAGCCATGTTTAGCAGAGCTCCTACGACAGGATCAGCACAGCGCGTCTTTCCCATAATCAGACTTCCGTTTTCTCTAAGACCCCTTGCCACACATCACGTGCTTGAGAAACAGTAATAAAGATTTACGATTATCCTGAAGCATGAATAAAGGTGACAGTAAAGAAGAGCAAAGGGTCTTGGTCTCTGGGCGCTGACCCCCTTGCCTTCTCCTCTCTTTCACAGCAAAGTCTGGAGTCCTCTCTTATCTGGCGGTAGAGGGATTGCTGGTCCTCCCCGACACATCTCCTAGATGTAGGTGGTTCTTAAAGTGACTTTGAGCAAATTCAAACTCAGAGAGCACTGGGAGAGACAGGGAGTCTTAGCACACACTGGCCTGGGGATGGACGGCATGGGGCTTAGCACTAGGTCGGCAGGATCCCGGCTAGGTTGGAGGAGCCATCCAGCTGGCCTCAATAAAGCTACAGGTGTCGTCAGTAGGGGACATCTGGAGATGCACATCAGATTCCACCTTGTAGCTGGTAAGACAAGCTCCCTTACTTTGTCGAAGAGATTCAGTCATTCTTGTTAATCCTCTTACTGTCTTTACACAGCACTGGGTTAGAGACCTCCTTCGAGTGCTGTGGCAGAAGCATGGGCTATAGTGTCCAACAGACCTGGGCTTGAGCTCCTTCCCTGATGCTTGTGTGCAGGGGATTAACCCATTGAACCTCTGTAAAATGGGGATCACACAGAGACTACCTCTTAGGGTTAGTGTGAGGTTTAAATGGGATAATTGAGAGTAGGTGTTTAGCATTGTGCCTGGTCTCTATTAATCATCAATAAATGATTAGTGATAAATATTAGCTGCTGATTGTTTTTGAGGGGTCATGGAATCACTGCAAGATTATAAATGGGGATATTTTCCACACTTCATGAATGTTAGGCTGGGACGAAGTCTAAGAAACACACATTCCATGCATACATCTAGATGGAGCGGGCCCGTCTACTGAAGGTAGACTGCTGAAGGTAAGACTCAGCTACTCAGTGAGGGTGTAGAAGGTAAGTGCTGTCCTAGAAAACATTATTTTCACAGCGCTTGTTATTACTGCTTTGGTTTGCCGCACATTCATAAATACACATTGTTTGAGGACACAGTTATCAGAGAAGGACCTGCCGCCGCCACCCTGTGTCTCACGAGAGGCTGGGCAGTGACTGCCTGTATCAAAGCCAAAGCCCGAGACGATCACGTCCACCTTACATAATGGACCCGAGGGGGCCGAAGGCGGTCCTCAGTAGCAAGACCTGCGTGACAGTGATCTTAGAATCCCCAAGAAGAGAAATCCCCCTTTCTGTTCCTGGCTGGTTAAAACACTACATGTCTGTTTTAAAAAACAGAATCACAGAGAAGAGGGGCTTCTCATCACACGAGGTCCCAGAAGATGCAAACATTTCTTTCTCATCCAGTTTTTCCGACAAAGGTCTCGGGCCGAAAGAAAGGGAAAGCACACCTGAACAGGGAAGGCACACTGTGCGTGGCATCACAGCTAGCACGTACTGAGCCCTCGCCGCAGGCTGGAGGTGCTCTGGCGTGCTCTATGTGGACGGGTTACCGAACCTCACAAAATCTCTGCAAAGTGGGCAAGATCCCTGCCCTGTGATCCCGTTTGATAGAAGAGGAGCCTGAGCTGCAGAATCCAGTCAGTCCACACCTGTGGCAGTCTCAAGGCCATGCCGCCCCAGGATCCTGCCACCCTAAGCCAGTGGTTGCCGGACTGGAGTGGGCATCCGAATCACACGTGGGGCTTGTGATTTCGTGGGTCTGGGGGAGAGGGGGTGAGAATCCGCATCTCTAACACGTTCGCAGGTGATATATCAGACGCTGCTGGTCTAAGCACTGCCCGTTGAGAAACGCTGCCATAAGCAGACAGTGCTTTGTGTTAAACTTTGATACAGACCATCTGCAGATCTTTAAAGAATGCAGGCACTGACTCAGAGGTTGGGGTGGACCCTGAGAGTTTGCATGTCAAACATGCCACCAGCCGGTCAAGGATGCTGGCTGGTCTAGGGACCACCCTTTGAGTAGCAAGGCCCCAGACCCAGCGCTCAGTACCCAAGCCCACAGAGCACTGCCTCTGCTGGTGTGTAGAAGACCCACAGCCTCCGCCACCTGTCTGGTATCTACCCCGGCTAAGGAACCTGCTCACGGCTGCCACCGTGAGCCATCGGCCTTCCGAACACACACCAATCGGTTCACTCTCACCAGGCCTGCGTGCGCAGACTTAGCTCTGAGCCTACGCCCTCCTAGCTAGTTTGAGTCTAAGGATACCGACTTTATCTCGAAGTTCCTGCCTGTGGCTTCCCGGCTTCCTCCCCTCGTAGTTGGAATCATAGAGTGACACCCTATCCCTCCCCATCATCGTGCACCCCGGACAGTATGGAGGCTGGCGCCTGCTTATACCCTCCTCTCCACACCTATCCCCAGCCTCCCAGCACGTACCTGTCACATACCCATGAATGGCCTGTCCAGTACCATGGCCTTCGGATCTTTCCCAGAGCCAGCAGCACAGACTCCACCAGCACCCCGTGATGGTGGTCCCTGCCACGCCCTTCACCGGGCTTCGGAGTCCTGGAAATGGCTCCGACTTAGCCTTCCCCACCGCCCAACACCAATCCCTTCAAATGCTCTCAGTTCTTTGCTCCGAAGAAGCGATGTGGAAAAGTGGTCACAAGGGTGGGCTCTGGGGTCAGACTGCCTGGGTTTCAATCCAGCCTCTGCTGTGTCTGGCTGTGTGATCTAAGGCAAGCTACCCACCTCCCTGCTAGCTTCAACTTCCTCATCCCTAAAAGGCCCTCACTGGGCATGCGGCCTTGACATCTACTTCGTTGTGAAAACTGAGCTCAACAGGCATGGAGCCCTACTGTTTCTTATCCTGAAACCTAAAAACCGAATCTTTACTCTGGAAGATTAGGTCTTGTCGGAGGCAGCTGCTCCTTGAGGATTGGTTCCCTCACCCTTCTCTCTCCACCCCTGCCTTCATTTCCTGCACCTGCCGTAACAAACCGCTACAAAATTAATGCTTAAAACAACTCAAATTTCTTATCTTACAGCTCTGTGAATCCAAAATGCGTCTCACGGGGCTAACCACCAAGGTGTCGGTAGAGCTGTGTTCCTTTCTGGAGACTCTGGGGAGAATCCCTGTCCTGGCCTTTCCCAGCTTCTCCAGCCTGCCCGCATTCTTCGGCTCGTGGCCCCTTTCTCGGTCTTCGAGGCCAATGGCACAGCATCTTCAAATCTCTCTCCCTGGCCCCTGCTCCCGGGACACATCTTCTCTACCTCCCTCTTCTAAGGACCCTTATGATCACATTGGGCCCCAAAGGACAATTCCCCCACCTCGAGGTCCTTACCTTTATCACACTTGCCAAGTCCCTTTGCCACGGGAGGGGACATACTCACAGGTTATGGGAATGAGGGCGGGGACGACTTTGGGGCTTCCTTCAGGCTGCCACACCCTCCCGGCTTCTCTCGAGCCTCGTTCCTGCTGTTCCCTCTCTCCCTAGGGATTTCACTCTCTGGCTGCACGTGCACAGACTCTACAAATGTCTGAGTCTTTTATCTTGAACAAGCAGAACAAAAGCACACTCTTCCTTCCTACGCGATCCTCTAGCTACGAACCCTCCTCTCTTACTCTTCAGAGTCTAGCTCCTCACAGAACAGGTGAAAATCTGTCCCTGCCTCCAATCCTGGTTTTTTTTTCCCCCTCCCATTTGCTTTTCAAATCCCTGCAATCAGGCAGTGAGGGCTCTACCTCCCAAATACGTCTGGAGTCTGGCTATTTTTGCTCTCCTTACTGCCACCGACCTGGCTGCAGCCACCATCATCACTCATCCGGGTTATTGGAAAGTTCCCAGACTCGCTGCTTCAGTGCCTGCCCTGTACCACTGAGTCTTAAGGTGGCAGCCAGAGACAATCCTTGGAGACTGTACGTCAGCACTTGCTCCTCTGCACGAAGCCCTCACCTTGCTCAGGGTAGAGGCCACGTCACATGATGGCTTGCCAGGTCCTCCAGCATCGGGTCCCCACAGCCTCCGGACCTCAGCTCTCACTGCTCTCTCCCTGTTCACTCTGGTCCAGCTACACTTGCCTCTTTGCCACTCCTTGAACACTTTGAGGACTGTGGTTCTCAAAGTATGATCCCCAGACCAGCAGCTTCAGCAGCACCTGAACACTAGCTGAAATGCAAATTCTTGCCCCCCTCCCCAGCCTGCTGACTCAGAAACTCTCAGTGGGGGAGGGGGGCTGCAATCTGCTTCCCCAGCCCTCTTGGCGGTTCTGATGCCAAAGAGTGAGAACTGCTGGTCCAGACACATTCCCATCCCAGGGCCTTTGCACTGGCAGTTTCCTTTGCATGGAAGCCTTTTCTGCCAGCTCCTCCCCAGACACCCAGCTTTCTCTCTCTTTGGTCTGGCTTTCAGCCCAGGAGCTCCTCCTCCAACTCAGAGACCAGTGACCCCCCCATCAGAGGTCTAAGGCTCAGCTCTGTGAAGTGCCTTATCCAAGCTTCTAAGTTTTAATCACTTTAACCTCTTTCTGAGTACCTGCAGCTTCTTCCTCAGAGTTCTTGTTTTGCCTTTTCAGTGGCCTATTTAACAATCCTTTATGTTAAATTCTTACTGGTAAAATAACTGGCATGGCTTTTGCCTGCTGGCTGTGTCCGGCTATCTGGTAAACTTAGGCGTCTACACACAACTCCTTACAAACTGGCCAAATGCAACTGTCCTGCTCTCCCCAAAGAGAACCGTGAGGGGAATGAAGGGAAAGCCCTTGTCATTCCAACAGGTCTCTGCTGAATGTGTTTTGATGCACACTTTCTTTATGTCTGGATATGCGGTGTGTTTGTGTGTTTGTGTGTGTTTGTGTGTGTGAGTGTGTGTGTGTGTGTGTACACTATGGGGTTGCTTCCTTAAATTAAATGATTTATTATCTAAAGTGAAGAGCTTTAAAATTTCCCCTAAGAAGCCTTCTGAGTTAGAACATCACTGAAGAGAATAATCTTACAGAAAAGTAGGAAATACCTTGGTCAA
Source organism: Ursus maritimus (assembly GCF_017311325.1). NCBI lineage: Eukaryota > Metazoa > Chordata > Mammalia > Carnivora > Ursidae > Ursus > Ursus maritimus. The sequence continues at coordinate 9,757,558 of NW_024423344.1, read as the reverse complement.
TTTTATCTTTTCAGATTGTTGACTTGAAGAAAAGGCAGTGGAATTACATTAAATGTGACGAATGTTTTTGTGAACATTTCTTATGAAGAAAAAAATCAGTTTATCCCCTGATCTGACTAAATAAATGTTGAATAAATGTCAGGAAGGAGCCCCACACTTTTAGCCTTTCCCGGGCACCAAGTGTTTCCATCTGTGCCCCTTCCGGTCCCTCCCCTACCCAAACCCCCCATGATGTCACATCAACATGACAGGGGAAGCCCTCCATGAGCTCACACAGCTGAAGAAGAAGAAACAGGGTTTGGGTAGAAAAGGGAAATAACATGGAAGGCATAGCAGGTACAGAGGCTGTGCACGGAAGCTTCAATGGGAAGAGTACACCGAAGAAAAGTAAACTCAGACCCAAACACTGAATGCCCAGCCTGTTAGGGGCAGGGAGCTGGGTGGCAAGCCCCAGGAGCTGCTGCCTGTGTGTTGGGACTGTGCTGGAGTGAGGGGGCGACCAACAAGTGCAGTTCTAATCTGGGGAACCAATACCATTTGAGTGGAGAGGCAGACAGTGAAACAGGACAAAAGCACTGTCTCTGAGCAGGCGTGAGAGGCAGAACGCTATGAGAAAAACAGGCATGGGATTGGAGTCTGCGACCCCAGTTCAAATCTCCGCTGTAGAACATATAAGCCTGGGCAACTCGATGCTTGCGGCTCTGAGCCTCAATATTCTCAACTGTAAAATAGGCGTACCTCGCAGGACTATTCTGAGAATTAGAAACCATGTATTTATGCTCCTGGACATTTCACAGGCATTCAGTAAGTGGCAGCTTTGATTATGCAGGGCATATGCATTAATCTGTAAGTATCTGCCGTAGATCGCAGGGAAGGAGAGCCTGGAGTGCCTCTGGTAAGACAGGGAAATCGGAATTAATGCGAAAGTGCAGAACGGCATAAACGTTATCTTTATTTAATCCACTGTATTATTTTATTTAGTGACTATAAAAATATTTTAAGAGTTTTTCTCATAAACTCTGTCGCCCCAAATAATTTCCCCCCTGTGACCTGAAGCTCGTGGAACACCAAATCTCTTGCTCCAGGTATTCAGAAACTAACCTTGAGTGCTAAACACAGCCCCTCCCCTTGGGGGGCCTTGGTCTAGTGACAGGAAGTGAGAATCAGATGCATGCATGATCCGTGACAGCAATGTGACAGTAATACCGCGTGCTATGGCAGCAGAGTAGTGCCACTGAGGAGGAAGGTCCTGATAGGGCACTATGGAGGTGACAGTTTTCTAGCAAGCCTGGGGAGGTTGGCGGGGGAGGAGTAGGAGAGACCAGTTCAGGAAGAAGCAAGAGAAGCCGGCAGGGACGGGATGGGGAGCAGCAGGAGTTGTATGTGGGAGGGCAGAGAGCAGGCCTGGTGTGTGTGCTACAAAGTCTGAATTCTATTTCTTCTATCCATGATATAAAGCTACCAAAGGATCTTTCTTTATCATAGTGTTTTGGTTTTCTGGATGAGACAAGAAAATTCAAATAACATGGAAGGAATATGGTGAAGAGTAATTTTTCCTCCCACCTAGATCCTCTAGCTAGAGGCAACCACTGTGCTTCTCACAGGCAAACATGGGCCTGGTAACTGACGGATTTTAATCAGGGAAGGAAGAGAGGATGGACATTAGGGGCAGGAAGGGAGGCAGGGGGTCTCATGAGGAGATTTTTGCAAAAGGAGAGACTACATCACAACAGGAATTCGAATGAGGACATACTTTAAAACTACAATCAAGAGGAGGTGGTGACACTGGATATCAAGTATGAGGAGCGGGAGAGATGGCGAGGACTCTCAGCCTTCTGTGTTAGTTTACTCTAGGAATACGCTGTCAAGAACTGAGCTAAAAAGTTATGGTTGAGTTTAACGGTCCCCTGTCTCCTTTTCTTTCTCTCATTCATGGTACTTTCCAAGTTTTTTTTTAAATTGAAATGGCTGCCCTGCCAGTCTCCCTGACAGCTCTGTGTAGCCAGGTGATCGCTTGGGCCAAAGGGATGTAAAGAAGTGATACAGCAATGTCTAGACCATATTTTTAGAAGGGAGCTGTTTGCCCTTTACTTTCTCTCCTTCATTTTCCCTCAGACTGAAACGTTCTCCTTCATGCATCAGCTCCAAACATTCAGGGACCACGGCCTTGGGGGCGGTGGAGCAGACCGTCCAGACGCATGGCCACCCCTGGGTCTCGCCATCTTTGGACCATTACATGAGAGAAAAATATCCCTCAGTCTGATTTATTCCATTCATTTGGGTGCCTCCTTAGCTTAGCTTGTACTTGAATGAAATCAAGAATATAGAAGGAGAAGTAGAGATCTCATTTTGCTTTGCTTTGACGTGGGGCGTATGGAGTGGGTGGAGGTATAACAGTTTGACTACGAAGAGTGGTATTGCCCGTGATTCACCAAGAGGTGACCTCAAGAGAGACCGGGGCTGGGGACCTGGACCTGGGAGGGAACAGGTTAGGTGGTAGTTGAAGCCATGCGGGTGGATGAGATCACTCCTGAGCTCTCAGAGAGTGAAGATGGCAGAGGGAACAGCGTCTCTGGCAAACAGATACTGTAAGGAGAAGGCTACTTCCTTCATTTTACGTTACAATCGCCTGCTACGATGCCCGTTTTCCCAACTGATTATAAACTCTTTGGGTTCATGGATTATAAAATACTGATCTCTGAATGAAACACCTAGAATACTTTTATACAGAGTAGGCATTCAGAATTATCTTAAGAACCGTACTTTAAATCAAGAAATTGGCAGAAGACATGAACAAAAATTTACGCAAAGAAGACACCCAAATGGCCAACAGACACACAAAAAAGTGCTCCACATCACTCGTCATCAGGGAAATACAAACCAAAACCACAATGAGATACTTGCCACCTCACACCAGTCAGAATGGCTAAAATGAACAAGTCAGGGAACAACAGATGTTGGCGAGAATGCAGAGAAAGGGAACCCTCCTACACTGTTGGTGGGAATGCAAGCTGGTACAGCCCCTCTGGAACAACAGTGTGGAGGTTCCTCAAGAAGTTGAAAATAGAGCTACCCTACGACCCAGCAATTGTACTATTGGGTATTTACCCCAAAGATACAAATGTAATCCAAAGGGGCAGCTGCACCCCAATGCTTGTAGCAGCAATGTCCACAATAGCCAAACTATGGAATGGGCCCAGATGTCAATCAACAGTTGAAAGGATAAAGAAGATGTGGTATATATATACAACAGGATATTACACAGCCATAAAAAATGAAATCTTGCCATTTGCAATGACATGGATGGAACTAGAGGGTATTATGCTAAGCGAAATAAGTCAATCAGAGAAAGACAATTATCATATAATCTCACTGATATGTGGAATTTAAGAAACAAGGCAGATAATCATGGGAGAAGAGAGGGAAAAAATGAAACAAGACAAAACCAGAGAGGGAGACAAACCATAAGAGACTCTTAATCTCAGGAAACAAACTGAAGGTTGCTGGAGGGGAGGGGGGTAGGGGGTTTGGGTGGGTGGGTGATGGGCAGCAGGGAGGGTATGTGTTGTGGGGAGCGCTGTGTGTTGTGTAAGACTGATGAATCACAGACCTGTACCCCTGAAACAAATAATACATTATATGTTAATAATTAAAAAAATAAAATGCTTTATATCCTAGCAATAGCTTTGCTTTCTATTTTTCCTATTCATGACTGTAGACCATCCCAAGTCAGTCTTTAAGACAGGTCACAAACACAAATGAGTGGGGCTCCAGGAGGCCCTGTGGCAAAATGAGAGAGCCTGCGTGCCCAGGTGAAGGGGGTGGCAGCTGTTCAGTAAAAAGACAAAGAACTCACTAAAAAATGGACAACCAACACTTCACGATAGATATTTGAATCGCCGATTAGCACATAAAAAGGGCTCAACATCATTAGTGATCAGGGAAATGCAAATTAAGACCATAATGAGAGAGTCTTCACACCTACTAGAAAGGCTAAAACAGCAACAACAGAATTATTAACAATACCAAATGTTGACAGGACGGGGAGGAACTGGAACTCTCAAACATTGTCAAGTATCATGCAGAATGTCACAGACAGTTCAAGAACTGTTTGGCACTTTCTCCTAAAGTGACACGCACATCTATCCTATGACCCAGTAATTCATAATGTAGGAGTTTAGCTGAGAGAACAAAAACACAAGATTGTGCAAGGATATTCCTAACAGCCTTCTTTATAAGAGCCAAAAAGTGACAATCCAGATGTTTATCAGCAGACAAATGGAAAATTAATTTTGGCAGGCTCATGCAAATGGAACATACTAAACAATAAAAAGGAACACACTACCGATTTACTCAGCAACGTGGATAATCTCTCATGTGGAACAAAAGCATCCAGACACAGAAGAGTATAAAATGTCTGCTCCCATTTGTATGAGTTCCCAGAACAGGCAAAACTAATCTATGCTGGCAGAAATGAGAAAGTGTTCGCGTTAGAGGTAGGGAGGGGATGGAACTGACTGGAAAGAGGCCTGAAGAAACCTTCTTGAGGGAGGTAAACGTCATAAATTGTTTTGGGTGGTATTCTTAGCAAGAGATCACCAAACTGAACATTTAAAAGTACACAGTTTACGAACCACAAACTGAACAGTCTTTTCTATTTATCCACGTATTTACCCTTTCGATAATCTAAATTTAGTCCCATATACCCAAATTTCTACCATTTTCAAAGCATATTTTTCTCTTGTTACAGAATTCTGGGTTGATGGGGGTTTTTTGCTCCCCTTTTCCTGGCACTTTAAAAATTCCAGTGCCTTCTGGCCTCTGTTTGTTTCTGATGAGGTTACCTGTCATTCATATCTTCGTTTCCCTGTATATAATATGTGTCTTTATCTAGTTGCCTTGAACATTTCCTTTTTAACTCTGGTTTTCAGTAGTTGACAAGAATGTGCCTAGGTGTGATTTATATATTTGTATTTATCTTGTTTGAGGCTTATTGAACTTCTTGGGTCTGTGGGTTGCTCTTTTTTTAATTTTTAAAGAACATTTACTTTTCTATTTGAGAGAGAGAGAGAGAAAAAATGGGGGGCAGAGGGAGAGGGAGAGAGAACTCCAAGCAGACTCTGTGCTGAGCACACAGCCTGACATGGGGCTCAGCCTCACGACCCCAAGCTCACAACCCAAGCCAAAACCAAGTGTTGGATGATCAAGGGACTGTCCTACCAAGGAGCCCATGTGGGTTGCTCTTTTAAAACCAAATTTAGGATGTCTATGCCCACCATTTTCTCAAGTATTTTTTCTCTCCAATTTCTCTCTCTCCCTCCCCCTTTTGCTAATCCAGTTACACATCTGCTACACTGCTTGGTGCAGCCCCACAGGTCACTGACACTCTGCTCCTATTTTCAATCTTTCTGTCTGTTCTTCTGACTGGATAATGTCTGCTGATTCTCTTCAACTCACCGACCCTTTTTCCTGTAGTCTCCAATCTGCTCTAAGGCCTATCCCGTAGATTTTTCATTCCAGAGACTCTACTTTGGGGTTCTAATGTTTCCATTTGGTTCTTTTTTACAGCTTTCATTTCTCTCTTGTGCCTCCCTACCAGTTTACTCATTGTGTTCTTACTTTTCTAGAAGTGCTTGAATATGTTCATAATAGCTTTTAAAATTTCTTATCTGCTAGTTCCAACATCTGTGTTATTTCAATAACCAACTCTATTGACTACTTTTTTCCTTGATTATGGGTCCCGCTTCTTTGTATGTCTAATTTAAAAAAATTGTATGTCCAACATTGTGGGTGATAAAGCATAAGGCGTTTCCTTAATGAGTGTTACCTTTTGTTTGCGGGCAGGTAAATTTCTAGACTGCTTTGATTCTACCAGGCTTGGTTTCATTCTTTTTAGAGTGGGTCAATTTCAGGCTGTCTTTAGTCTTAGAGAGACCCTTATTCCAACTAGGTCATGGCCCTTATTCCTAAAGCCTGGCCTTTCTCAGGGCTTGATGGGTTGCTCAAGAGATCTCCCCACCCTGGCTGGGCTGGAATTCTAATGTCTTCCAGCACGACACAGCCTCTGATATCTCCATTCAGCTCCCAGCCCTGCAGTACCCACCCTCTGCCAGGCCTCCCAGTGCACATACAATCTACCCTGCATCTAAGAATGCATGGGAAACCCCTATGCAAATTTCTGGGGCCCTCCTCTACTCAGCTTACTCCTCGCCAGGCTCAGTCCCACAATTTTTAGCCATTTCAATTGGCTCGAACTCTGCTATCTGCTTCCTCAGCTTTGCCAGGTGGTGGTCACTGCCTGGAGTGCCTCTCTGTGCCGGGGTCTGAGAAGTGGCCCCAGGCAGATAGCTGGGGCTAACATGGGACTCACTTCGTGTGTTTCCCTTTTCTCAAGGACCACAGGTCTGTGGTGCACCCAGTGCTTGGAAACAGGTACCTCGTATATTTTGTTTGTTTCATGGCTGTGTACAGTGGGAAGTTAAGTTCAGTACTGTATTGTGGCTAGAAGCAGAAGTCTGGACATGGGTATTTGGTAAAAACACCCAAGTGATGCTAACAGACTTCCATCTCCTCCCATGGGATCCCTGGCTAAGAACTGAGGTCCTAGAAAAGAACCGGTCATGGAGATGACTGCCCAAGGCTCTCTCAGCAAGATGCCATTATTATCTCCAGTATATTTTTGAGTTTGGTCCACTCAGCTGTCTCCTGATTAGAATTTTAGCTTTCTAGAGAGATCTGCCTATGAGGGGATATATTTGCCATTGTAAACTAGTAAACTGGTGTTTTTTGTTTTCACATCAAGCTCTAGTGAACTTAGTTAAAAGATGCTTCCTTGAAAGTCAGAGCCCTTTCTGGTATACTAGCAAAGAAAACAAAAAAGCTGGACTACAGTAGATCCAGCAAGGTAAATGCCCAGACTCAGCTGCCAGCCTGGTCTCTCCGCCTGGAACCATCATTCTGATTAGTTAAACTGTGGCCACATTCTTCATCACGAGCTGTTGGTTTACTTAATTTTAATTTTTTTTTTTTTGGTTTTGTTTTTTTGTTTTGTTTTTGTCTTAAAGATTTTATTTATTTATTCGACAGACATAGAGACAGCCAGCGAGAGAGGGAGCACAAGCAGGGGGAGTGGGAGAGGAAGAAGCAGGCTCATAGCAGAGGAGCCTGATGTGGGGCTCGATCCCGTAATGCTGGGATCACGCCCTGAGCCGAAGGCAGACGCTCAACCGCTGTGCCACCCAGGTGCCCCTTTGGTTTTGTTTTTTAAGAAGATAGTTGTGTTAAGGAGCCCTGAGAGCTCATGATCAGACTCGTTATTACTGAAACCCAGTAAGTCCTTACTTGGTTACTTGCAACACAGAAATGGTCTGGCTTTCATCTTCTTCACCAGAATTAACTTTCCCAAAACCTGGCTGACGAACTACAGTTTTGATCAAAAAGAGTGACCTGAATCACAAACATGTAATATACTGTAATTGATGGTATTTTGTTTAAATAAACTGCCAAATTAAGCAAATAGATTGATAGTAGTACTCCTGAATACCTGAATATGGCCCTGGTGATACTTGTGGTTATTTGAATGCATGAGAATAATTCATCATGTCATTAGACAAGAAAAATCAAATGTTAAAAAGTCTGTGAAAAGTGAATCATCGGAGTCTTATATCCCAAATACTGTCCTTGCTTTTTATGCAAAAAATTTAAAGAGTTTCATAAACCCTAACTCATTCCTCTTCTTAGGAATAGCCACATGGAAAATCTATTTTCACTATTTTTCCCATTTCCCATGGAGAGACCAAGTAAATGACGTCATTAATGCTGGCTCTGTAATTGATCTGGTATACGGAATAATCACTTCTTCATTCCTTCATTTCCCTTAAGCTTAGCAGTTTTTACCCCTAAAAGCCTTTCCTGGATCCCTGCCTAGGTTGCAACCCTTGCTCTGAGCTCCCAGAACTCTAGCACCTTACTTAGTACACTGGATTTTAACTATCTGCTTATGCCTGTCTCTCCAGTGCATAAGTGTTCCCCCAAATCAGAGACCACGCCACGTTCCTCTTCGACTCCTGGCACACTAATGGGTAGCTCTCCTGAGTTCAGTCAAGTGTATAGAGTGAAGCAGTGAATGGTCCACAGTCATAAGCATTGAGCCAGAGTACCAGATACAAAGAAAAATAAGAGGGGGTCCACGTATGAGAAATTCACAAGTGGGAAGCAATTACGCTTGCATAATTTGTATGTGACTGTCACTTAAAATACATATTTTGCAAAATGCTCTTCAGCAATTCTCAGGTTAATCGATAGTACGTCATGTCTTTCTCTTGTTTTTTATTATCTTCCCTCGGTATCAGTTGAGATCTTATAACACAGGGGCAGCATGCTATGGTCATGGTGGAATGAGATAAGGACCCGGCTCTGTCATTCCTTACAGTTATGTGACTTGGGGTTCGCTTCTACTTTCTCTAGGCAACATTTCTTCACTGTTAAAACAGTGTGGTATTATCTACCTTACCTATCTCTTAGGGTTACTGTTAGGATCAAATGAAATAATACATGAAAGGGCTTTGCCAACCATACACCACTTTAAATATTAGATTTTTAAAGTCACAACTTTATGGCAGCAGCTGGTTCTGAGTTTCAAGGAGCTGCTTATCCTCAGGGTCGTTCAGGGGCAGCCCTTGGTATCCTGATCTAGTCAGTCAATTCAGGTTAGTTAAGGATTAAACGGACAGACTTAAAAATATTAACACGTATCAGGAGAAAAAATTATCTTTACTCATAGAATAGTATATATTTTAGGGAATCACAAAATGGACATCTCCACATAAAATAACTAGAATGTGCTATGCGTATTGACTTAAAAGTCTTATAAATATCAAAAAATGTGTTGCTGCCAATTGGAATAAATCATTGTCTCAGAGAAAGTAGCAGTTTGGTAAAATTGTAGCTGATAATGTCTTTTCCATGGCAACCCAACCCAGCCTTTGGCATATTTAAGGGAGTCTGCAGTTTTGGTATTCCTGTGCATTGGTAAGCACCGTTTGGGATAGAAACTAAAATGACTTTATAAAATTACATTTACTGGAATACAATCTAATCATGGCAGTTGACATCATTGGTTTGAATTTTTCCCAGCTCAGAACTAATATCATTTCCCTGGAGGAAGGTCATGCAATTCCAGAACCCAGCCATGCTGAGTGGTCCATCTTGCAAAGAAAGCAGTATATTTGAAGTTATACTGTCATGCTCAAGTTTCTGACAGGAGACTAAACCTACCAGACCAAACCTTCTTTCAAATAACACTATTTGCCTCATCGCCAGAGAGCCTAGGACAGTGACAGGACATACTGGGTCTCTCCCATGTTGTCCAGCAAATTTAATAAGAGAGCAACTCGGCGATTCAGAGAGAATTCTGCATCCCAAGGATTTGATATATTGTATTTTATTTTCATTCAGTTCAATATCTTTTCTAATTGACCTTGTGGTTTCCTCTTTGACCTGTGTGTTATTTAGAAGTAGGTTATTTAATTTCTAAATGTTTGGAGTTTTCCCAGATATTTTCATGGTACTGATTTATAGTCGAATTCTATTATAGTCCAAAACATTTAGTATGATTGCAATTCTTTTATGTTTGTTGAGGTTTCTTTTATGGCCTCGAATATGTTCTATGTTGCTCAATGTTCCACGTGTATTTGAAAAGATTGCATGTTCTGCTTGTTGGATAGAACGTTCTGTTAAGGTCAGTGAGGTCAAGTTGGTTGATAGTGTTGTTCAGATCTTCCGTATCCTTACTGATTTTCTGCCTGCTTATGCTCTTGATACTTAGAGATGAGGGAAGTCTCTAAACTTAATTGTGAATTTGTCTATTTCTCCTTTCAGTTCTATCCGTTTTTGTTGCATGTTATTTGAAGCTCTATTGTTAGTTATATAGGTATTAAGTATTGTTATGTCTTCTTGGTGAGCTGACTCCTTCATCACTATCTTTTGGTAATATTACTGGTCTGATGGTTACTTTGCATGATATTAACACAGACACTCCAATTCTTGATTGGTGTTAGCAGAGCGTATCTTTTCCCCATTCTTTTAGTTTTAAGTTATTTATGTCTTTATAGTTGAAGTGGGTTTCTTTTAAGCAAAACATAGCTGTGTCTTATTTTTTTTTTAAATCCAATCTGACAAAACTGCCTTTTAATTGGTGTGCTTAGAAGAGATATTTTTATAAATCGGAAAATGTGCATTATATTTTTGTGATCCCAACATTATTTTTTCTGAGACATCCTCTTGGTTTTGCATTTTTGACTCAGGTTTTTTTAAAGCTGTGAGAGGAAGGACGACAGAATCCAATCTGACATTTATGGGAATTATAACTCACTGAGCCCCCACTATTCTGCTAAACACTCTGCTAGATCCTTTGCTCTCAATCGTCTAGTGTGACAGAACTATTCCCTCCATCTCACTGATGGAGGCAATTGGGGCCCCATAGCGTAGGCTTCTAACAGCCCTCAATAGACATTTTCCCCTTCTTCCTAGTAATGAAATAATTCACCACGGTCACCAAGAAAAAAAAAAAAAGCACATTTCCCAGTTTCTGTTGTGGCAAGGTTTGCCTTGGAACTTAGTTCTGGCCAATGAGATATAAACTGAAGTATAGATCCTGGAAAATTTCCCCCAAAGACAGCTGACCCACTCTCTCTGTTCTTTGTTTATTCCTTCCTCCATCCTACTACCTGGAATATAAATACGATGGCAGTAGCACCAGCTGCCACATTGGGCCATGAGAAAAATGTTCACAGTCTTGGGGTGGTAGAACCATGAGCTGCTGTAAGAGGCCTGGGTTCCCGGGGACTTTGTAGTGCAAAACCATACCTGTCTGTGGGTGCTTACCTCCTGACTTTTATATGAGAGAAAGAGAAATCTATCTTGATGAAGGTATCATTTTGGGAGGAGTCTGTTATTTGTCCTGAACTCAATTCTAATGGATATAGCCTCGGGCCAAATACCATGACAGTGTTATATAATTACACTGTAATTCATGTTTTAAAGATTCATACTAACATCTATTATGATTTTGTGGGAAAGTCATATAGAATTGGGAGAAGCAGCTATTTTATTTTACCTGATTTTTCAATTTGCTAAATTAAAAATTACCAAAAACAAAATGGTGGTGAGGTGGGGAAGCCATGGCAAGCTTACACTCTGTATGTTAGAATTCCAGAACCTGACTCTGACAGAACCAGCTGTATATACTTAAGGAAGTCACTTAATCCTTCTAAACATCTAGTTCCTATAAAATAAAGATACCAACACCTACTTCATTGAGTTGTCTGAAGAAATACATAAAATATATCACATATCAGAGCTTGGTAAGTACAAGCACTATGTAAATACAAGTTCTTGTGATCATAAAACTGGAAGACATTTCATATATAATCTTGAAGGGTAAAATCGTCTCACAAACACACTTCCAGTGGTGTGTATATGTATGTGTGTGTTGCTAATTATAAATGAAAATAAACTGAAAAATTCATTCTAGTTAGTAACCTAAGAGCATAACACTTCAGTGCTTACTGTCACAAACTTAGATGTCTATGTAGCTTTATATTGAAGCTCTCACGATTCTTAAATATCTCCTTTTTTATATTACAGAAAACATTCAGATTTTTTTTGCTTCATTTCAATAAGCTGACTTTAATCAAAATGTGGATTTACTAATTTAGCTTTCTGTATAATACCTTAGAAACTTAGCCGGAATGATTGCTTTGTTAAAACTATATTTCATGTTAAGTGTTAAGTGTTTTTAAAGTGTTTAAGAGAGATAAGAAAGCCAAGTCCATCTTAAGTCTGAAGCTGGCAGAAAGATAAGACCCGTGTGCCTGGCTTGGGATGGGGACAGCTAGAACAGACGCTGTAACAAGGTCAAGAGAGGAGGGTCGAAGAGAAGGTGACGGAAGACACACCGGAAGCAGAAGGCAGCTTTGACCTCAGCATTAGGGGCTGGGGGCAGTGTCAGGTAAATAAAGCAGAAGGAGGGCAGCCAGGATGATCAAGGGCTTGGAAGAGGAGAGGCAACTTCACATCAAATCAGACAGTCACAGCTTTGAGCAGACCCAGGGCAGGAATCTGGGGGAAGGTGTGCAGTGGTGTTAGTGCTGGTCCACCTTGAACTTGCAGGACTTCCGGACTGGCTGAGAGAGCATCAGTGCACCTGGGAGTGTGAGCCAGAAGGCTCAGTTTAAAGCCAGTTATGCATGGCATATGTTTTTTATATCTGGTGGAGCTCATCTAATTCATACATATGTTTTTAAATAATTCATACTTTTTTGAAGGTTCAGGTTTCCTAATAAGGCGGCTTTTCTGGAAAGAGGACCATAAATATCCACCCGATGGTGGTCAACAACTTGAAGCATAAGATCTCAAAAGAAAATAATCTGTATCTAAGCAGAACAGCTTATAAATCTATTTCAGCATTTACAAATATAAGCATGACCCTTCAATTATTCATTATTTGACTTCCAAATTTGGAGAACACCACTCTATCTAAAAATCGAGGCTTATATTTTAAGAACTACATTTTCTGGGAATTAAAAAAAAAACGTGATTAAAAAATCAAATATTACATCTATTTCTAGCCTCTTTGCTCCTCGTCTCCTGGATGTGGTGCTGGATCCCGGTCCCCTGGAGATCTAAAATGCCCTTCATCCCACAATCACTATAGCTTGGCTCTTCCAAGGACAGACCCAATTAAGGTCAACTCCAAACACAAGGTAAGAGCCATCGTCCCTGAAGGGTGACTTAAGGATGAGAAGCTTTCAAGAGGAGGATGACCTGAAATTCTTGTATCCACACCCACAGGAGATACAAAATAACACAGATAGCAATTTTAGCCACTCCACAGGGACTCAACTCCTAGACCGCAAAATGCTCCATCCCAAACTGCACCCTGGTACATAACTGGGTATTCTGTGTTTCTTCTCAGGGGTGTGTGTGTGTGTGTGTGTGTGTGATAGAGAGAGAGAGAAAGGTGGGGGAGAGGGAGAGAGGAGGGAAAGGTGGGAGGGAGAGGGGAGAGAGAAATATTGATGGAATGTCCTCTTTATAAGGCAACCCTAGCTACACTGAGGTTAAATCCACCACAATCTTTCATCTTGATTTAGAGAATAAATATCAAGGATCTTTCACATACAGATGAGTTTAGAACAAACGTGAAATTCTATCAAAACAATTCGTCCACACTTTGAGAGTATCTTCCCAAGAAAATGACATGAGGAAAAAAGTAATTTGCATAACACTGCAAATAATAGCAAAAAACCGGGGAAAATCTAAGTGCTCCAAGGGGAGGAATAGCTTATTGTAGTTTATCAGCATGACTAGGTGTTTTATAACTATTAAACGATAACTGTGGAAAGTTTTTTTCCGATACATGGAGAGAGGAAACAAGTAGACTTGTTCTCTCGATAGGTGTGCAGACTGGGCAAGGCCTGGAAATGGTCCTGGCAGCTGGTGGTCCAGAGCACAGTCACTGGGGCAGCAGGCATCAGTAGGTGCTCAATAATTGTGCCCTTTCCCTTCCTATAGGCATCTATCCAAATCTTAGTCATCCTGCAAAGTCCATCTCAGACAGCCCCTCCTCCATGAAGCTGTGACTGTAAGCTCCTTGAGGACATGAGTGAGTCTCAGTCACCATTGACCCGTATACAGCAAGCCCACATGCTGCCTTTGTGCAAATCAGAAAAAAGCGCTCCTTCCTCTGGGTGGCAGCAGCCCCATTCCCCGGGCACAGGGCTTGCTGAGTGGCTGCAATGGGGATGCATGTCATTCTCCACTACGAGGGATGCCCCGTTGCAGGGTACAAACGACCCCCCCATCCATGGTGACCCTGCCTAGCCTGTGCCTCATACATACTAGGTGCTCAATAAATATTTGTTGAATGAATGAATGAATGAATGAATGGACTGAGATTAAGGTGAGCGAAGTTTTTCTTCTGGGTGTTTCTTGCAGATGTTCCAGTTTTAACCAAGATCTTTGACCAAGCCCCAATTTACTGATCTTTCAAATGTGGTGAATGGGCCACAGTCATTAAGGTCTGGACCAGCACCAGCTCTGAAATGCTACGACTCTGCACTGCCCTATACAAAGTGCTCAGGAGCCTGTTAAATGAATGAAGCATTCTCCATAGCTGGCTGGTACCTTGGCTAGGTGCGCTGTAATAATACACTGGCCTCCTCCCCGGTTCCTAGCAGAGCTCCTAAAAGCCTTTGAATTTCTAGAGTGAGAAGAGTATCTTTTGTTATTCATCATGAGTCCTTCTAACCACACCTGAGCTTACGCTAATAAGGTGACTAAGGTTAGGGCCCCGACACATGGGGCTGGTCAGGGAAGACAAGGTGATGTGAGACTTAGAACTTTCCGCCCCACTCCCTGACCACCAGGGAGAGGGGAAGCTGGAGGTTGGGTTATAAACACCCTTGAACAGAGGATCTCAAGAGCTTGCAGGTTGGTGAACACATTAAAGAGCTGGCAGGGTAACCCATCTGGAAAGGACATGCAAAACTCCTGGACCCCTAGCCCCGAGACCCAAATACTCGTCCTATGCAAGTCTTACATTTGGCTGTTCCTGAGTTGCATCCTTTCTAATACATGTAAGTCAAGTGTTTTTCTGAGTTCTCTAAGTCATTCTGATGAATTACGGGACCTGAGAAGGGGGTTGTGGGAACCCCTGGATTTGAAGCCAGCTGTTTAGAAGTAGAAGTGGCCCCCGGAGCATGTGACTGGCATCTGAAGTGGGGTGAGTCCTTAGCCTGTGGGGCGGCCCTAACTCTGGACAGTTAGTGCTAGAACTGAATTCAGTTGTTGGGCACCTCGCTGGTATCGGAGGCTTGGTTGTTCGTGTAGAAAAATCTCCCACGTACCTGATGTCAGAAAACATCACTCCTTAGATGTTCTCAAAGTTTACTTGTAAATCAACTGCCAGCAAATTCTACTTAAAAACTATTCTAACCAGGATTCTCCTTCAGTGTGGGATAACTCACGTCAAAATCTCTGATGGGGCACTATTCAAAACATACACCTTCTAGAAGATTCTGTCGTAGCTCCACCAGACATGTCACGATTGGGGATGTACTGTAAATGTGAAGTGTGTCAGCAAACACACGAGGGGATTAATTTCTGTGGTTGGTTCCCGAAAGCCCATCTAACCTAGCCGGGAGGGGACTCAGAGACTGACAGCCCTCGCCTGACAGGCCAAGGTGAAAAAAGGGGGAGGATATTCCTTTCCTTTTTCTGGGAGCCAGGCCAACTCAATGTATAATTTCAGAGCCAGTGAAATTTGTCCTCTGCATCTTTCCTTCCTATACCCTTCCCCTCCCACCTGGGCTTCTCTCCTTAGGCTCTCCTGCTGCCCAAAGCCCTCTGCTGGGGGACCCCACCCTCCCAGGACTACCCCAAATTCCCTACTGCCCCCCCTCCCTTGTCCCTGACCCAAATAAAAAACCCCATTCCTTCAATGTAGTTCATTGGTTCTCAAATTTCACTGTACTTCATAAACATCTGGGAATTAAAAAAAAAAAAAAAAAAAAAAAAAGCCTAGGCCCCAATCTCAAATGTTTTGATTTTGTTGCCCTAGAGGTCTTGGGAACCATTATTTTAAACAGCATTGCAGGTGATTCTAATAAGCACTAGGGCTGAGAAAGCCTCCAGTTAAACTGATTCTGGATACTAAAAGCCTTCGATTGTATTTATACCCAGAAAGGATGTAAACAACTGATGTGTACTTATGAGGAGATACTGGTGGGATTCAGGTTCACATATGACAAGTTTGAGCAGTAATTTTTAGGTTTGGGGCACAGGCCAGCCCTGTTCCGGGATCTGCATAAGTGCTCTTGAACCATTCTGTTTGCAGTGTCTTCCTCTTTCATGTCTGAATTCACAACATGTGGAAATTCCCACTCCCCCCAGCCTCTCCCCGCCACTGCCCCTTATGACCCCTCAGGACCCACTCCAGTGGCCCCCATCTGACTCTGCTGACAGGGGTCTAAATAAGGGTAGGGCTGCTAGGATTGGTAAGGAGCTAGGATTGCCCATCTCTCTCTCTAGATGATCATTCCAAAGTCGGCTTTGTAAGCTTAATGCTCTTTCCCCTTCGGGGGTGTTCCTTGCTGGCCAGGATCTGAGAACTCGCGGACTCTAGCGTTAACAGTAGATCCCCACACCGCACTGTCCATCTTCTCCCACAAGTGCAGGCTCTGCAGTGGCTCAGGAAGTTGCTGCTAAGGCATCCGCTGGGCTGAGGGCTGGGTGGAATGGCCCAGGCCCTGTGCTGCCAAGGCCTTCTGCACCCCCACCTCACCCCAGAGTTGATTCATTTGGCAGATGACTTCTGGTTCTATTCTTAGCACTAATGCAGACATCAAATAAGACTTAAATACAAAAACTCAGTGGTTTACAATACAAACCCTTGTGTGGTTCCTGCTGCCTTCAGAAGCTTCGGGAAAGGACAGAGGGAAGCAGCCCTGGATTTGGAACACCTTATCTGGTTGGGTCAGCGTGCACACCCCAGATCCAGAGCTTATCCATGGGGGTGCAGACATCCCTCGGGGGAGGAATTCAGGCAACAATGGAAGATTTTGTCCTCTATTTTCAGATTCAAGGTGCTACACACTTAATAGGAGAATCTCCTTTCCACACTGCTTTATCAGCATTATCCTCTTTCATCGACTTTCCTTTTTAGGAAGGGGAACCTGAGGGACAGAGGTTAGCCAACTTGCTCTACCTGAACTTGGGTCTTTGGCCTGCAAAGCCCACGCTCAGAACCACTAAGTCTCAGAACAATCTAAAAACTCATCCATTTCGAGAAACATGTCCACTCGTGGCCCTTGGCTTCCCAGGAGTCCCTCTCACAAACTCTGCCATTGCTGCTCATGGCAGGCCTCCCTCAGGAAACCTACATCCGGGCTCAGGCACTGGCGCTCCTGGCCAGGGGATGGCCAGGGGCGGGGGTCCCTGCAGCTGCGCGGTCTCTCGCTGCTCGGGATCACACACAAGCGAGGCTGGGAAGGAGGAACGGTTTTTTACTGCTCTCCCTAGAGGGGAGAAAAGCCCATTGTTGACCTGCCTCAAAGACAAAAGAAGTCACAAAACTCACAGTGAAGAAAAAACGCTCAATTTTAAAAAAGGGAAAAAATAGACCGGGGGTGGGGAAGAGGGGAAACGGTGTTCAGATATCACTATGGGGTCCAGGGCACATCCTCGGGCCCACGTTCCCCAGAGAAGTCTGGTCTTAGATTCAAGGCCTATTTGCATGGCTGGCCTGAAGGAAAAGGTGCGGTGCCACCTGCCGAGGATGGCTGGGACTGTTCAAGTCCCTTCACTCGCAAACGGAGCCACACCTTTGGTTGGCGGGCTGCCTGCACGACCACACAGGATGGAGGTGAAGTGGTCTCTGGAAAGAGAAGAGAGCAGGCCACGGGGAAAAGGCCATGCGAATTTTACCTTTGCTGACCGATTCCTGGGGAACAGAGGAACAGATCCCCAAGAGACAAATGGCATCAAGAAACTGGAACATGGAGGGGTGCCTGGGAGGCTCAGCACGTTAAGAGTCTGCCTTTGGCTCAGGTCATGATCCCAGGGTCCTGGTATGGAGTCCCGCATCGGGCTCCCTGCTCGGCGGGGATCCTGCTTCTCCCTCTCCCTCTGCCTGCCGCCCTGCCTACTTGTGCTCTCTCTCTCTGTCAAATAAATAAATACGATCTTAAAAAAAAAAAAAAGAAATTGGAACATGGAAAATACTTGGTCTGATCTTTGGCTTGGAGGT
The DNA here is from genome assembly GCF_017311325.1 of Ursus maritimus. Taxonomy (NCBI): domain Eukaryota; kingdom Metazoa; phylum Chordata; class Mammalia; order Carnivora; family Ursidae; genus Ursus; species Ursus maritimus. The sequence goes on along the minus strand of NW_024423344.1, from coordinate 9,739,749 downwards.
GAAAGCCCATCCATCTCCCGGACACCCCCCGGTCTGGGGATCGTCCTATCATCTGCAAGGTCTCTTAGGGTTCAGAGTGAGCTATACCACGAGCTAGCCAAAGATTAGAAGTTTTGACGTGAACCTTAGCATGTTTAATCCATCCAGGCTTACGTCCCTGATCTCCTTCTGTATTACAGCGTGTTTCATGGCAAGCTATCCGGTAGCAGGACGCCTTGGAATATCTCCAGAGATAGATTGCAGAGAGCACCTCATGGTACCCAGCAGAGCTGTGCTGCTTCCTTTGGAGCTCTGCCTGCCCCAGGGGGACCTAGACGGAGGGGTGCTGGTCACAGCACACCACGCAGACGGATGTATGCTGCCATCTGCAAAGAGCGGAGTCGAGGCCAGATTAGTTCCACCGCGAGCTGTTATGAAGCTGTCTTTATAACCACAGAGATGTAAAAATTACGGCTCCCTGCAAGGCTTCAACAACCCACCACCGGCTGGGGAAGATGGTTCATTTTTTCCAGGCAGCCTTGCCCTGGCTGATTACATGAGACATAATTGCTTTTGTTACGCACATTCATAGGTAGCAGGAAAAGACAGTCTTTATGTTCCTCATTGTCAATGCCCTACTTACCAACTTCATCCCTGATGTTTGCAAGTTCGATTGACAGCTCTTTTTCTTTCACAAGGGCACTTTCACTCTGCAAAAACAAAACGGATACCGAGAGTCCCCTAGTTTTATGCTAGGTAAGCACTTTCACATGTTTAATTAATGAATCATATTAAGCAAATATTTATAACTCTAGCCCTTAAGGAGATAATTTTCTCATTATATAAGCATAGAAAAAAATCACAAAGCAGAGTCTGACTCATTCATTTGTATCACATTCAAATCGCAAAGCTTGCAATATAATAATAACACCCCTGCTTGTGCCTTTCTCTGTTTCGTTCTCTTGTAGACATCGTCCTACAAATATTTCTTTGCGTGCCTATGCCCTTCCCGGCAATCCCCTGGTAGGTAATATTATATGCTGTTAATCATTATTGATAGTAGGAGATTTTTGACCATGAAGTCATCCATGCCATCTTTCTCTGAAGGGGCAAATGCTTATTTTACCAACTGTCCCTTTACACTTACCCTTTTGTCCATACATACATGGTCGGCTACCTAACAAATACTGAACAGAAAACTTCACATGAAACGTTTTTCTTTGTAAGGAGACCAACATTTAAGGTTTCCAAGTATTTTGTTACACTGCATCACTAGAAGGAGCAAGAGGAAAAGCCCCCCTTGAGATGCTCTTCAGTGCGAAGGACGCCATTTGTACTTAAATGACTGCTAAGGTGCTTTCAGATCATATGTCTTCCCTGACACAGAACAGGAGTACCTGAAGATACGCTGGATTTGCCATCTGGGTTACGGAGTCACCAGAAATAGTGACATGTGTTATGCTTTCATTGTTACTAATAATAACGAGGAAAGGTGTGCTATATAAATCCTCCTCACGTGAGAGACACCAAAAATGTAGGGAAGTCTCCTCCTTCTACAGAACGTGCTCCCAGAGCAAACATTTCCCACAAGGGAAGTGAAGCTAAAATGTGCACCAGAGGGGCGCCTGGGTGGCGCAGCGGTTAAGCATCTGCCTTTGGCTCAGGGCGTGATCCCGGCGTTACAGGATCGAGCCCCACATCAGGCTCTTCCGCTATGAGCCTGCTTCTTCCTCTCCCACTCCCCCTGCTTGTGTTCCCTCTCTCGCTGGCTGTCTCTATCTCTGTCAAATAAATAAATAAAATCTTTAAAAAAAATAAAATGAAATAAAATGTGCACCAGATATCTAGCAAGAGTATCATCAGGGTCTTGTGAATGTTCTTTCTTTCCTAACCTCCTTTGGTTCTGATTACAGCGCCTCCGAAGAACCCGTGTCCAGGGGAAATCAGCAGCCGGCACAGTCTTGTGTCTGTGGCTGCTGCGTGGAGATCTGGGTAACACGAGTGCTACTCCGTCGATGGGATGGACCGTCTCAGGTCATCCAAACGATGTTTGCTATGCAATGCCGTAATTTCATAATACCCAAGTAAAACTCAATTTGCATAATAAACTGAGAACTGTTTTAGTCACAGGCATCAACCATTCTTAGCTCTTTTTAAAGAATAAAGTAGCAATACTATATCCTTTGAGGGACAGAGAACCCCCGTTTTATTCATAAAGCCTCACTCCTTCCATCCCAGCCCATAGTATCTTTGCCTTTCATGAGTTTGAAGGCCAGCAGTCACACCTGAGAGCAGATATCTTCCTAGTCACTCAGCAATATTGCCTCTATGTCATGCCCACCACACAGGGTCATTGTGCTGGCTGAAGAAATTCATACGTGCAAAGTAGTTAGAAGGTTGCCTGACACTTAGCAAGCTCTAATATAAATGTTAGTTGTTATTATAACTCTGTTGTTTTCCTTTCATTTCATTTGCAACTGGATAACATCCTATAGATAGAGGGGCTTCTCCATATTAAGGATCTAAATACGTTTAGAATTGGCGTGTTCTTATGCTCTGTTTTTTGTTTTGTTTTGCTTTTTAAAATACCTTCTTGGGGAGCCTGGGTGGCTCAGTTGGTTAAGCATCCGACTCTTGGTTTTGGCTCAGGTCACCATCTCAGGGTCCTGGGATCAAGCCCTGTGTGGGGCTCCACTCTCAGCGCTGAGTCTGCTTGTCCCTCTCCCTTTTGCTCCTCCCCCAAGTCATGCTCTTTCTCTCTCTCTCAAACAAAAAAACAAACAAACAAAAATACCTTCTTGGCTCTGCCCTGATGCTAGTCTAAGTTTAAGTCTGGTTAACAGGGAAAGAGTTCTAATCAGATCACAGGGATTTTCTAAGCTTGTTCTAACATAGTATAATGTGGCCAGCTGACATTCAACTTGTTACTACAAACTAAGAAAATCTAGTATTCCAGAAAGGGTAAATTTCAGTATTTACCCTGAAATAATCTTCTTCTTTTTTTTTTTTCCCAAATACGGAATGTGTCACGGATTTGCATGTCATCCTTTCTCGGGGGCCATGCTAATCTTCTCTATACCTGAAATAATCCTCAACTAGTGAAAAAATTAACTTGTTTCTACTATCAAGAATAATTTTTTGGGATGCCTAGATGTCTCAGGCAGTAGAGCATGCGACTCTAGAGCTTGGGGTTATGAGTTTGAGCCCCATCTGGGTGTAGAGATTACTTAAAAAAATAAAATCTTTTAAAAAAAGCATAATTTTTAATCCTCAGTTCCTAAGCACAGGAAGAGATCAGAAATAAAGCTGACCCTTTGAACAACATGGGTTTGAACTGTGTGGGTCCATTTCCACTCCCATTTTTTCTGATAAATAGAGTACAGTACTACTGGACATGTATTTTCTCTTCCTTGAGATTTTTATTTTCATTTATTTATTTTTAACCATTTTTTAAAGATGTACTTATTTATTTGAGAGAGAGATGTATGCATGCAAGGGGGGTGGAAGGGCACAGGGGGAGGGAGAGAATCTTTAAGCAGACTCCCCTCTGTGTGCGGAGCCCAAGGCAGGGCTCGATCGCATGATCCTGAGGTCATGACCTGAGCAGAAATCAAGAGTTGGACACTCAACCGACTGAGCCACCCAGGCGCCCCTTCCTCGTGATTTTTTAAATAATATTTTCTTTTCCCTAGTTTATTTTAAGAATATAGTATCTAATACACATACAAAATGTGTGTTAACCATTATCGGTAAGGCTTCCAGTCAACAGTGGGTTATTACTAGTTAAGTTTTGGGGAAGTCAAAAGTTATACACAGACTTTTGGCTGTGCAGGGGGTCAGTGCCCCTAATGCCTGTGTTCTTCAAGGGTTAACTGCACTGTACTTACCAGTCCCAAAATAGCATTATTAAAGTATTCACAGTGCCGACAGATAGAAAGACTTAGATAAGGTTAGGCAGTGAACAACCAGAACTTAAATACAACAAACCAACTCTGATTTCTAATGCAAGCCAACACTTCCCTCAGCTCCGAACGGTAGCCACCCCCTTTCCCGGGAAAGCAGCCCTGGGTGGATGTTCACAGTGTCCTGCCCAGCGATCTCCCGAATTACAATAGATCACTCTACACTCTCCAGCCACAGGAGAATAAGACATTCGGGGAAGGGGCTTAGAGGTCCAGTAAGGAGGACAGGCCTCAGTGGAGACAGCGCTGATGATGGCAGAGATTGCGGGTGGCCTTCAGACTTGAATCACTTTGGTGCAAAGCTAACGCTGATACTGCCAGCCAGGCCGGCCCCACCCGTCTTTGCTTTAGGAAAATCACACTGAGAGAATATAAGAAGCAAGAAAAGAAAGGGAGCAGATGCGAAGAGAAGAGAGATGGAAGGAGAAATAGGCATGGGACAGGCTACAGACCCTGCACGCTCTCCATTTTGGGAGGCAGTGAGGGCGAAGATGGAAGGAAAATAACCCAACTCCACCGGCATCACCAACCTTTTGCAAACATAGCCTGTAATACCAACCAGTTTCAAACTACAGTTGTCAAGTGGCATACTAAGGAAGGATCGATCAGGTACCAAAGATTAGCAACGAACCTGAAGACGTACGTCAGGGCGAACTACTAAACTCTGGTAAGGTCTGGCTAGGTCTGGCTAATTACTACACTAATATTAGTGTGAACCTTCCCGACACTTTACCTACGCCAGGCACAGCGCTGGGTAAGCCCTTTACCTCACTTCGTCCTCCAAATGCTGTCAGGTGGGTCCTGGGTTCTGTTTCCCTGTGTGGAGGATGCAGCTGGGGCTCCATGGCTAAGCAACCAGCCCCTGCATGACTGGCTAGGAAACAGTGGAGCCAGAGCCCACACTCTTCGCCAAGCACTAACACACTGAGAGGGCCCCCTCCGACCCATGTGTATAGAGACACAGCATCAAGATCCAAATTGCCCGGATCCTCAGACGGGATATGGGCACAGAGTTTTCACACCTAACTTTGAGAGAGTCAGTGTCCGCTCCTGACTACTTTCGCAATTAAAAAAAAATTCCTTGGCTGTATTCACACCCTTCCTACCACTGGAACTGCTGCACGTCTCCATGGTGTTGAATTGTTGGTCGCATGTCAGGACATGTCTAGTATAGCCCACCTGGGGCTGTAACTTCTGATGGGGTAGCTGTTCAGCTTTCCCCATCAGCTATCCCTAACCCCTTCTGGTGGCCTGCTAATACGTTCCTCTTGCAGATGCTGGCTCAGCCCAGCGCCACTCGCTCACGCCAGCCTGTGCGGCTTGGCGACAGTCCTTCCTTCTTAAGTGCTTGTTTTTGAAATGATTTCAACTCTTGTAATTTATGAATTTTCTGCATCGGTGGAGTTACTTTTTGTTTCCTGCAGAATGACATAGTGCTGCCCTGCGATGGAGTGAGTCAACAACTTAAGGAACTCCCTTCCTTAAGGCAAGAAGGGAACCTCAAGAAACTTTCCATTCTCTCCACCTGCCTCAAAGTTACCCTTCCATCCATCATAGCTCAACAGATTCCAGCAGTGATCTTGCAAGGCCCATAGGTTCTGTTGAACACCCAGGAGAAAGGCCACCCCAAAGACTCTCTTTGAAAGGATCTCATGCCACTATTCCCCTTTGCTCTCCAACCTAAGCCAGTCCAGCTCAGCGATGACATGGTGGGATGACTGAAATATGAGCAAAGTCTCCTCTGACGGCCCAGTGTGAGATCAGTGCTTCCCTACATGGGGAATGAGTGGAAAATTCCTAACTGGTGCCAAGCATATGAGCTCCTGCTTTCACTCCAAAGGCCTAAAAATAGAACTCAGTATTAACCATCCAAACTATCCGGGTGATACAGTCCAGAAATCACCAAGTCTAAAAGGCCATTCCTCTACAGTTACTGTTTACTCTATGACAGGCTTAACTGGAAATGGACCCTTGGGAAACATTCATCTAAGCCCCATACCAACAGCTGTGTCTTCTTAGCCACCTTTTATTTGGTCACGCACCTCTCTTCTGCACACTGAGTTCTCTATCCTTTTTAGCGTGGTTCGCTGTATTCACAGATGGAATCTGAGATGAGCTATCCCCATAAAACATCCAACTCTCCCCCTCTACCTCTAGCCCAGAACATACCATCGCAAGTCTGCTCCAGAGAAGCCTACATTTCTGGTCACATATGGCGCTCTGTGCTGAGGTGCTCCCAGACTCCGGAGGGAACGCTGCCTTTCATCCTTCCCAGCGACACCAGCCTGGCAAAGCATACAACCTGCCCCTCACCCCACTAGCTTCAAGTAACTGGGTGTGTGGCCAAGCCCCAGGCCAGCCTGCCACACTCTGTTAGTTTAACGTGCTTGGTCAATGGGAGTTATCTGTTCAGGTGGCTCATGCCACCCGTGTGAACTTGGTGCTAACAGGAAGTGAAAGCGCCACTCCTTGTTAGCATGGCCCACGCGATTCGACACTGGGGCCCCGCCACCTAAGCTCCTCCTTGAATCAGAAACCAACGGAACATTCTGCTGCTTATTAAAGCTGAGCGTTGGGGGAAGGGGAGGTGCTTTCGCCCCAACTAATCAATCCAGAAATAGGGAACTCATACAAAACAGCACCGATTTACTCCGTGCCTACTATGTGCCAGGCAGGCATAACCAGGCAGGACAGTTCCGCCTTCAAGGAGCTGGAGAGTCTCCTGGAGAGTCCGTCAGTGAAGATGCAATTATGAAACAATGAGCTAGAACTCAAGCAGACGGGGCTGTCTCCGGAGAGTTCCTGAGACCAGAGGATGACCACACAGGAGGAATGGGGGAGCCCCTCCCCACCCCTGCCCCCGGCGAAAGCCAGGAGGACCATGACACAAAACAGCGCTGGAGGCTATTTCTGGGAACCTGTGTCACCCTATCATTTGGGTCCTCTTCTTTTTCTCGCCATGTTCCTGCCTCTGGTCTGTGATTCTCCCTGAAGGAGTCCTGATCAGCTACCAGGCGACTGATGACAATTTCATAAAATTCACTGCAGTTCTTAGTGTTTTGATCAGCTGTCTCTTCCCCACTAGGTTTTCTTTTAAAAAGAGGGATACACACACACACACTAAAAAATATACACATGCAAGCCCACAGACTCCCAACGAATTTCTCATTTTTCCTATTTTTTTTAGCTTGCCCTGGAGTCAATGCAGATAAAACCAATTCAACTATGCAAGCTGGGCCACTTTTTCACAGGCTAAACAAAAGAACCATGTAGGGAATTAAATAAGAAATCTATAGAATTCTGCTATTTGAAGAAACTTCCAGATCCTTTTTATTGTGAATTTCTGAAATTCAAAGTGACGTACATACCCATGAAATTACAAAGAGGTTAAGGAGTGTGTCATTCTTCCCAGAAACAATATTGCTTTTCACCCATAGTTCCCTGAGTTCAGGTTACGATTTAATTCTACATGGCAGAACTTTGTTTTAATAGGGAAATATTTTCTTTTGTATTTCAAAATGAACGAGCCACAAGGTGACATCAACAGAACATGTAAGTCTTCAGTATTGTTTTCATACCACCTTTTGTGAACGCTGCATTCATTTTCAATATTAATACTGGGAAGATTGGCCAGATTCATAATATAGCTCTGTGGAAAATTCCTTTGGGAGGTGGACTGACCTTTTGTTTTTCATTTCAGTTATTATGGCTTTAAGGCAGCACTGATGCCCTGCTTTGACTTAGTCAATAAGTATTATTTTTTTCACGTATAATTAACACAAGGCACTGTGTTTTTGTATCTGCTTTTCTACTCTGCAATAAAATTTAATATAGACTGGTCAAGGGAAAGTATCACTCACATTTAATATTCTTAATTACATGTCAGTGTCTACTTTGTGAAAAATGAGTAAAACCACATCTTGTTTTAAAAGAAATCAGAAAGACTAAAGTTACGGTGCATCATTCTAGCCTTTCTCCTGTGTATTGGTGATTACAAAACATCTAGCTTCCTAAGACAACGTACTTAATAAGGCAATGCCATACCCCACCCGGATTACTAATGAACAACCAGAAAGGACAGAGTCTTCTGGGGCCCAAGGTGAAGGAATGTGAATCCAAAGAAGTAAAGCTGGGAAATTCTGGATCTCAGAGTAGGCAAAAGAAAAGAAATTAGCCAGGGCCATGATTTTTAATCCATTTATGTATCACTATAGAAGTTTCTAGACCTTCCTGGATTTTACCTTATCACGTTCCCATATTTATTGCTGTCAGGTACCAGATGCCTGGGAAGAACAGTGAGGTGCCTTCTCCCAACCCCCACCGCTACCAATAAGTTAGATAAAAGGTAAATAAGACCAATCTTTGAGATTATAATCAACACATATAAGGTTAGGGTGGAGATATGCAAAATAACCCCCAAGGGTATAGGACAGTACCTAAGCCACCAAGACAAGGTGACTTGTAGCAGAGGGAGCAAAAGGAGCTTAGAAGAGGCAGTCACCAAGGCAGGTGACAATCATGTAGCCTTCTCCAGCAGGTTTCCGGCCGGAGGGGTGATGGGCCACGGACATGTAGGTTCTGAGACCACTGAATGCCTAACGACCATCACTTGCTGGCTCCGATTCCATTCTCATGAAAGCCTCTTTCGAAGCTGGACTTTTGACTCTATCAGACTTGCTACCACGTGTTCGCTTGTCAGTTACACTTCTTACTGTGAAAAAACGAGTTGGCGCTCTAGTTTTCCTCGAGTTTATTTCTCTCAAGAACTCAGTGCTCCTAAGAATGATCAGCTCTGGAAGGTTAAGTGTGAGGAGATTCCGTGTGTGCTGAGGTGCTGGCTGGGTCCCGGACCAGCTGAGTCCACAGGTGAACCGACTTTGAAATCCACCTGGGTGTCCCCACGGCCTTCCCAGGTCACACCTTTCCTTTCAAAATACCTATAGAATGAGTCTGTCTACAGATTGCCTCTCCGTTCAAAATCCCAAGATGGATTTCTACTGCTTATAAGTCAAGTTAAAAAACTTGGTTCTGGCTTTCAGCCTGGAAAATATTTCCCGACACTCCCTATGTGCTTGGGTTTCCCACTGTGTTTATTCTCATCTTTCATCAAACTGGGCTGAAGTACCTTTACTCATGCACTTCTTGCTTAGAATTACATTCCTGTTCCTCACACAGTTCATTAAAACTCCACCCCATTCCTCAAAATGCAGTTCATGTTCCATTTTTTCCAAGAAACCTTGCCTAAGAGTCCAGCATGGATCTCTCCTTTCACTAGATTCCTGAAACAGGTATGGTCAGTACCACATGACTTTCACTTCATTATACGCCAGTCTTGTACTAACGTGTTAATTGCTCCACGTGTTATATTTGTCTACCCAGCTTTGGGAAAGATGGAAGTACAACCCACTGAATAACTGGTAAACTCCACAGGGCAGGTTGTGCCCTTCTGAGAATTCTTTGGTAGCCCCCATAATACGTGGGTAATAAATCTTGTCAATACTGTAAACCAGCAATAAATATTGTCAATGAATAGGTTTTTTTGAAAAGCTGAAGATACATAAAGCACAATCAGCCTTAAAAAACCATTTGTTCATTTAACACATTTTTGTTTATTTTATACTCTAGGCAAGATTCTATAGTTTCTCCCAGTAAATGAATGCTAAAGAAACATCTTCGGGTTTATATTTCTTAGCCCCATCTCTGAAACTATTACCTAAAAGTATTTTTAATTGTCCTAGGACTCTTTTCAGAACATTGTTAAGCTGCACCATAATTAAAACTGTTTTAACATTTCAAAATTGAGTTCTCAAAATTAAGTTTTTTATTTTGTACCCATATAAAGTTCTGAGGAAATGCTTCTTCTTTTTTAAGGTTTATTAGGCTGGTCTAAATTGAAGCAAGATTCATAACAATTTCATCAGGCCTCTTTGAAATGCTGATGCTGGGACTGTTAGAGCTGATTAACTGACTGATGGATTTTACCAGGGGATTTAAAGAAGCTGGAGACTGGAGTGGAACCCCATAATACCCCCAGCATCCAACGCCTGGTCCAACAGGTAACCACTGAATAAACAAATGATTTTGGCATACTGCCTGTGAAGGTATCCTTAATTAAAAGTAGTCGGCTAAATAAAACCACCACTTTTTTTAATTTTAAAAAAGAAAATCCTCAATTCCTAAAATGAGCACCTATGAATATATAGTTTTAAACCTCCCATGGGGATACTACTCTGAACTACGGCAAAGGAAAGTCAAGACACGTGGTGTACACACAATGAGAAAGTTGACAGATGCAGTTTTTAAGTTCTCATCAGGAAAGAATAATTTGTATTAAGTTTGAAGTTTCAAAGTTGAAACATTAAAAAGTTACTTAAACATCACACTGCGGAAGAGAAGACATACTATTTAATTGTCTTCCAAAATCTCCAAATTAAAGAATGACACAGGGATGATTATTTTCAAGAACTTGATTTGAAACAAAAAAGGAGGATGGGTTCGCCTTAAACTATATTTTCTCAAAGAAGGCCGGTGGATTACAGCTTCTATTTCTAAAACTTCTGTACCATGACTTAAGAATACGGACATTATAATATTCCTGTACATGCAGCAACTCCTTCCCTTTTATTAAAACTTCCTTGACAAAGCTTCCTTCCACAACTCTTTGTGACCACTTCTCTTGAAAAAGGGCTTAATCGCTTCAATATTGAATTTGCAGATAATTGAGTGCAAATGTCTTTTATTTCTACTTGTTAAAAGCTCATAAATGTGTATATAAATATTTTAGGTCATACTCATGGTAGTAAAAGCAAAACCCACTGAAATAGTTACTCCTATTGGAACAAAAGTACCAGATAACTTTTAAAATATCAGTGTAATTTTCCTAGGTCAAAGTTCATAAACAGAACTGATAATGAAGATGTTCCCAAGCGACCTCCTTGTAATGAGTTTTATATGAAGCGATTTATTTTCCTTCACCTGGTCACACACTATACCTCAAGCTATCTATATAGCCGATGCCCATGTGGGTAGAGAAGAGACAATTTCAACCCCTTATTAAATCCCATTTCATGCATCTTGGAGAAATCCAAATGTATGTGAGGAAAAAAAAAATCACAGAGACGGGATTTCTTGCCAACATATTTCAAGTAGTGAAATTAACAGCATCCCCCAACCTCTCTGTAAGTTCACAGGCAAATGTCAAAAACAAAGAAAGGCTTTGTGTTGGAATTGTCATACAGTTCTCACTTGCTCCTGCTCTATTCTCAGGTCCCTGGCTGTGAATTTTCCTTCCAGGGAATACCTGAACACACCCTCGGACTCTGGGGCTGCTTAAGGTTTCACCTCTATGTTATTCACCCCTATGACGCAAAGAAGTACAGCGAGGACAACCTTACTGGTGCATTCCTCTTTGACCTTAAGAATATAAATTACAAGGATGGATGCTGTTTGTAAAAAAAAAAAAAAAAAAAAAAAAAAAGTGGTAAACTTTCAAAGTTAGCCGTTAGCCAAGAGAAAAGCATGTCTGTCTAGCTAATCTAAATTCCCCACCGGAACGCCTTAGATTTCACAGGTACATTAAAATGCATTAGGAATATTCCAAGGATTTCTTGGCAGTCTGGGTTTCAAGATGTTTGAGCGGAGCCCTGCTGTTTCGGGCAAATGCAACAGCTGCATTTGAGACTGTAAGAATAGAGAATTATGTAAGGCACTGCAGAGTAGGTGAGACCAAATGTTTCTGTGAGCGGCACTCACAATTCAGCACCCAGGAACCAGTAAGGGCAGCCTCGGGCTCACCAACAAAGCGCACACACATGCGAGGGGAGACAGAGAGAGAGAGAGGTGGCTGGCTCAGGCTTTCTCTCTGCTCTTTCAAAGGAGCGGGGGAGAGGAGGGAGAGGGAAGGCAAAGTACCGTCTTGTCCAGGCACTGAAGGCAGTTATAAGGCTTGCAGCAGCAGTGGCCCATCCCGGCAGGCTGGCTGGCAAGGGGCCCTCCTTCATTCAACGTGTCAGCGGGAAATTCCTAAGGCGAGGTAATGGCTCAGGCGAGAGGGGTGCGCCGCCGGGAGCTGTCACAACTTCCATGTGGTCCCCTCAGCTACCTTATTTCTCCTAATAACTTGAGGAATCCAGAGCCGGAGGAACGGGAGGAGGAGCGCAGCGCGGCCGCGTTAGGATCCTGCGGCGGGGAGGGGCAGGGCGGGAGCCAGGAAGGGAGGGACAGGCGGCAGGGAGGGTCACTTTGCCACTGGAAGCCTCAGAGGGAGGCAAATCAATAGTCGCATAACAATCGAGCATTTCCCAGGGCCAGATCCCTAGGACGCCAGCAGCCCGCCCTTCCCCGGAGCCGCGGCCGCTCCCACCCTCCCCCGAGTGCGGATGCGCCTCTGCGCGCCGCAGACACGCCTGGAGAGGACGCAGGCAACACAAAAGAAGAGCTTGATCTTCCAGGGGTACCCTGGGCTGAGCCCTACGGAAGGAGCCCGGAGGGACTCGGCTCTGCTGAAAGCCTGGCTTTCTACGTTCCTGAGAAGTACAAATGTCTACAGGCGTGAAGTCTATGGTCTTTCCCTGTGACTCCTCCTCTGGGTACTGGTCGTTGCTGGGGACCACCAATGGCTCGTTTTCGAACTGGTGTGCCAGGAACAAATTTGCCTTATTTGATGGTATCTTTGTAATTGAGATATAATTGTGGAATCGCTTGCTCAGGCTGACATGCACAAACCATCCAAGTGGCTTAAGTAATTAAAATTGGGGTTTGGGGCAGATCTTTCTCCTGGGCATATTAGCATAAAAGCTTTAGAGGACTTGATCTTTCTAGGCAATTAGTACTATTTTTCAAACAGTTAAAAATCAGAAAGAGAAGGGGATGGAGGCAAAAGTTTTTTTTTTTCCAAAAAAGATGTGGTATTTAAAAATATATTTATTTGATATTAAAAGTAAAAGATGCACATGTTTACGAGGTTAACTTTATATTTCCTGGTAACTCAAAGGAGAAATCCTGCCATGTACCACCTGCAGAAATATACAATTACATCTTTGCCCACTAAATGTGCCTAAGACTACAATGAGGCAATAGTTGTAAAAATTAGGTAATTTTACTAACTTGAGATCTTCCAAGGAGGTTTCAATTAAGGACCACAGGCTATTTTAATTTGCTTGGAGAGAGGACAAGGATATTTGGTAATCAAATACGAACAGAATGAAATGTGTGCCCTAAACTTGAAAAAATAAGCTCAAACCTTTCTTCAAAGCTAACCAGTAAACACTTGTGTAACAACTATACTCCAAAAAAAAAAAAAAAGCTAGCAGGTAACTTAGCACAATTCTTTAGGAAGGCAACATGGTTGTACCCACCAAAATTGTATGTATGTATTTGAATTAAATTCCTATCAAAATTTTAAATGTACATCTATCCTACAATAATACTCATGTAAATATGCAAGCGTATATGCATAAGAATATTCCACTTAGCACTGTTTGTAACAGCATAAAAATGGGAAACATCTAGATATCCAACACCTTCCCACTGTATGGAAACATTGTTGAGTGAGGAAATAAACTTTTATAAAACACAAAGCCAAGCTATACACATAGATACGTTAGTGTATGTCCAGAAGAAAGATTCTGGGAAAATGCACATTGTTCAAATAAGAACATCCTACCCTTGGGGAATGGGAAATAGGAGTAAGGGAATAAATTTCCACTTTTTAAATCCTCTTTCCAGCACGTGGGTTTTTTTTTTAATTAATTAATTAATTTTTTTTTTATTGTTTGAAAATTAAGTGTCCTGGTGGAAGGCGTGAGCACAGCCCAGGCTCGGTCATGGCAGAGGCACAAGGCTACCTCCCTCTCACACGGGCTTGCTCTCGGTAGCAGGGAGTCTGGGCACACCTCCCAGAGGAAGAGAAGCTCACGCCACCTCGAGCTGAAACCCGGCCTGAGAGCTGTTCCTGGGACTTTGGAAACCTTGGGAAAAGAGCTTTATATTGTAAGCAGCAGTGGCTCGGAGCACGCATGCTCACAGCAGCACTGTTCACAGTAGCCCAAAGGTGGGAACAACCCGCATGTCCACTGACTGTTGAACGGACAAGAGGGTCTCTCCATACAGTGGAATATTACTCAGCCTTAAAAAGGAGGGTCATTCTGACACGTACTACTAGGCGGATGAACCCTTTAAGCGAAATAAGCCAGTCACAGAAAGACAAAGAGACCATATGATTCCACTTCTAGGAGGTACCCAGAGCAGTCAAATCCGTAGAGACAGAAAGTAGAATGGTGGTTGCTAGGGACTAGGGGGGTATTTGCAAGATAAAAAGAATCCTAGAGATTGGTTGCACATAATGCGAATGTACGGAATGCCCCTGAACTATCCATTTAAATGGTTAAAATGGTAAATTTAATGTCATGTGTATTTTAACCACAATTAGAAATTAAAAAAAAAAAAGTGGTAGCTTGAATTCTACCTGGAGACAGACAGTCCTTGCCCAAGAGGTATCTGATCAAGTCGAGGTAGAGCAAAGCCCCTGCTGTAGAAGGAGCCCGCAGGATGGGAGAGGTGCTAAGAAGAGCCACCGAAATGTACATTACCCTGCAGTAATGTAAAGCATGCTTTCTTTGGCACAATTGTCTTTCTGCACCTTAGGAAAGTGTTTCTTTCTCAGTTAGAATACAGGTTGCACCGTAGTAGAAAATTACCTCTTGTTCGTGGATGATGCACGAGAGTGCTTGCTCACCCAGTAGGCCCACGGGAGACATGGGTGGGTTTCAGAAGGCTGCACAAGAAAGCCAAGATTCAGCTCCCACCCCACCTTTTCTTATTCAACAGCTTATTATTTTTGATATTTACTAATAGGAGATATTTAAAACCCCAGTACTTTTTAATTTGCATTTCTTTGGCAGAGTTACTTGTTTATTAGCAATTTGCATTTCCTCTTTTGTGAATTACGCATCTGTAGTCTTTGCCCGTTGGAATCCTAGGGCTTTTTAAGTTCTTTTTGTAAGCTGCCTGAAGTTTCTTTTTTATTAGTTTCAGGGGTAGAATTTAGTGATCTTCAGTTACATATAACACCCAGTGCTCATTATATCAAGTGCCCTCCAGCTTCCCTTCTTAACGGAGAAGGCAGTAAGGGCACAGGACTGGGAGGGCCCAGCCCATCCTATGCGGTGTTGCTGAGATCACACATGTGGCAAGATCTCAGTGCAAATAACCCAGATTTTGAGAGACGCATCAATGTCCAAGAGTTGTGCATTGTCTCTTTCCTCATAAGTTAAAAAGCTTGAAACCTACTCAAAAATAGAGGGATAAATACAAAGGACCTTCATATACCCATTTCTAGTTTCAACAGTGGTCAAGTTTTTGGCACATTTCCTTTATGCCCCTTTTGTCCTTTTTTTTTTTTTTCATGCATCCACCACCCAGATTCAGCAATTATGGAGATTTTGTCACTTTATTTTCATGTGTCCCTGATTTTCTTAGTTACAGTATTTTGAAGCAAAACCCTACACGCTTTATTATGCATTGCTAAAAATTATGTACATTTTTATATATCACAAGCCATTAAAACACCAAACAAAACTGACAATATATCTTTGGCATCTAATGACGACTTTGTAACAAAATTTTCCTGGTTTCTCAAATTATTTTACAGTTGGTTTTCTTGAGTCAGGACTCAAACTAGGTCCACATACAGCATTGGGTTTCGTCTCTTAGACCTCATTTGTCAACATCAGTGCCCATCCCCACCATCCCCTTCTCCGCCCCCACCATTGACTTGCTCAGAAACTGGGTTGGCTGGCTTGAAGAATGTCCCACATTCTGGCTTTGCCTCTTTGCTTCCTTCGTAATGCCACTTCACTTGTTCCTAGATCCCTGAAATGAAATATTCCTGTGGTTGCGTGAGATTCAGGTTTAATTTACTTGGGCACCAATACCTCTGCTGTGATGTTGTGCGCATACCATTACATCCCCTTGGGAAGCACACAATGGCTGGCTGGCCCATTTTTAGTGACGTTATAGTGGATCAGATGTGATAGCCTCACCTCCTCCTCTGTAAAGTTCCCCATTAGCCCTTCATCTGATGGTTTCATCTGTTACTATTACTTGAATCGATTATTTCACTGGGATTTACAATAGGATGTTCTGATTGCATCATCCTTCTGCATTTATTAGCTGGAATTTTTACATAAGAAAAAAAATTTTCATCATCGACTAGGGGGACTTCAGTTCCCCACAATACAGTTTATTACAGGAAAGATGGG
Source organism: Ursus maritimus (assembly GCF_017311325.1). Classification (NCBI taxonomy): domain Eukaryota; kingdom Metazoa; phylum Chordata; class Mammalia; order Carnivora; family Ursidae; genus Ursus; species Ursus maritimus. The sequence continues at coordinate 9,723,548 of NW_024423344.1, read as the reverse complement.
ATCAATGCTGAATCCTTTCAAGCGCCAATTTTCTGAAGGAAGACATGGTGTTGCAATGGTACCCAATGAGGTTGTTTGCTTTCTCCCACTTTTCAAAATATCATCATAAACATGTTTTTATGTTAATGCACACAATGTGTCTTAGTCAATTGCATTTATTATCCTTTTTAGATGCTCAGTTTATTTCATCCCTGGCCAATGGCAGCACCTTCTTGTTAGCCTCTGTGTCCTTTTGACATAACGCTACTTTCCCTGCTTTCTGTGTCCTAGGCTCATCTTGGATATTTCCTGTTTTAGATCTGGGACCAGCCATCCCCTCCATGAGCCCTGGTTCCTTCTAGTTGGGAATGAGAATTAGATACCAAAATCTAGGGCCTGTTTTTTGTCTTTTGAGAGCCACCTGGTAGGAATGAGATTTCCCTTGCAGGAAGTGATCCCTTCTACAGACAAAATGTCCTTAGAAGAGGTCACTGAAGAAATCAGAATGGGGCCCTGGGCTGGGGCCAGGAAATGACAGCTTCTTCCCTTGGGGCCTTTAGAAGTGGAAAAATGCTCAGTGAAACTTACTTTGAGGGAGATAAACTGGAGCCCCAGGGCTAGGGAGGGAGGTACCCTCCACCATAAAATTTTCTAAGGAGTCTCCAAAGCGTCTGAATATCTGAAAAAAAGACTGAACTTCTTGAAGGCATACAGAATGGGGGTTTAGACTACTGTAATTGGCATAAAAGGAGGGCATGATCTCACAAGCTGATGAAATCTGGGAGGTTTTGGTTCTCAATATTTTAAAAAGTTTGAGATGGCTTTAATTCTTTCCATATTTTCTTGCACTGGAACAGGAATGAGCATTTAGAAAAGTTAGAAGGTCTGTTGGTATATATCTTAAGAGAGAACCTTACAAACGCTCTATGTTTTGGAGCAATAACTAATTTTTTTAATTTTAAAATTTTTTTATTTTTATTTTTTTATTTTTAACTCAAGATTTTTGTTTAACCGTATTGTTCCAATTTTTATAACAATCGTACACTACCCTTAAAATTAAAAATAAATGTGAAAACTTTTGAAAAATATTGTTACTGTATATTATAACAAAGTCTTATAAAAACTGGAAAAATGTATGTTTTTCATTCATTTTTATGGTTTTTAAAGTCTGGCTTTTAAATTTTTTTTTTTTTTTTTTACTAACAATGAATCTTCCCTGATCATTAACAGATGCCAGGTACTATGCCTCAGGCTTGCATTCAACCACTCCTGTAACCCTCACAAAACAATGTGAGATAAGCCCTGGTATCATCTACATTTTGCAGACAAGAAAACCGAGGCTCGAAGATTGCACAGCCTAACCTGTCCCGTGAACCTAAAGCTAGGGACTCATAGAGGGGGCTCTTCCACCCAGCTCTGACTCCAAAGCTTCTGCCCTCAGCCGCTGTACTTCACGAACCGTATTGCACTTGTTGAGTGCGTGCAGTTTGTATCTGTAAGCTCTACACAACTGCCAGTCTGTGTTCTGTTTTAATCTAGATAAGGGATCTGAGCATATGAAAATATAAAAGGAAATTCAAACACATTTATGAAATAAATATTTTCAGAACTTGGAACAAGAGCCTCTACTGTAGTTTTTTTTTTTTTTTAACGTACATTTACAAACCAATGCGCAAATAACTTTAAACTGACAAAGCAGAAACCATGTGTGTAAGTCGGTGTTGAAATGTTCAATTTTACAATTTCTGTTTGCCTTCCTTAACGCTGGACTTCCTTACCCATCTCCCGCCCCCAATCACCCCTGTCAGGCTCAAGCCTCCTGCTCAGACTTGACTCCCCTGTCCGGGTCCGGCCACCTGCCTTCCTCTGCCTGACCCTCCCATTTAGAGGGAATTTTCTCCTCTCTGCGACATCATGTCATTCTGTACACTTGCTCTTGCTAATGACATTCTGCTTCATGTGGTAATAATTGTTCCTATCTGTCTTCCCCCTACCCTGCTGTGCCTCACGGGCCTTCACACCCACAACACAAGCAATCTGCCTGGACAGCAGGTCCCAGAGACATTTCCTGGGCGATGCGGGATGGGACCTCAAAGGAGTCGAACCAGATAAAGGTGGCTTCCTGGCAGAGGCATTATCGTATTTTGTGCAGTTTGTGAGCCATGGGGCCATTTGCAGGAGTCGATGAGATAAAAACTGTATCCCTGTCTGTTTGTTTCAAAAGAAAACCATGAAAAATGCTCATGAAAGAGGCTCTTACAGATTGTCAAGGCAACCATCTGTTTATTTTGGTTCCACCATCTATGCCCCTCCTTTTCCCATGCATCTACAATATGAGCTGGAGCTCTCGCACTGGATTATAGCAAAGGCGATCGCCAGGAAAATATGCGTAGCTTTTACCAAACACAATCCATCTAGAGATTTAATGTGGTGAGACTGCACTGAAAAGGGAAAATACAAAACAGAAATCTTGAACTGGAAATGATAGGGGGTTACGATCACCCGCATATAGACAATAGATGCTCTGAAACACCTTTGATGTAATACCCAGGATGTAGAATATTAAAGGAATAATAATAAAAAAGAAACAAATGACATATGTACTATTCTTAGAGACTTGTAAAAAGAGAGCCATAAAAACGATATTTCTGTGTAATACCCAAGTAGGAAGGTTGCTACTTACGTAGGACAATCTTTTTTTCCTAGTCTGTTAGTCTTTGGCAGTAACTTTATTATTTCTTTTTCTGTTAAGTCAGTAAGCAAGATGACTACAAGAAAGGCATCCTTCTTAAGTTTCTGCATTACATACAGAAGAAGTGACAACTCTCCTAAGAGCGGTGAAATTCAAAACGATCTTTACTAGCTGGATAAATAGTTTGGACATGATTGGGTAACTGATGGGTAGAATCAGATACAGAAATGGGAAGTAGTTGGCAAAGCCCCAACGTGCACCTGTTTATTTGACCCATATTAGATGAGAAGGCTGATCACAGTGGACATAGACCTGAACCCACAATGTAGCTGCCATTATAAAAAAGGGATGAAAGAATACGGACACTGGGGTGGTGTCTGTGACTGAGCTAGCATCCATTCCAGTGCCCTAATCCTCCTTATTCTACTGTGGGGAAGCGGCACTCTCCCCAAGAACAGACTGGGACCACCGCAGAAAAGAGAGAAATGTGTCACTGATTTTAGCATCCAGCTTCTTACCTTTGGTTAAGACTGGTTTCCCAGCCCTCAACCAGCTTAAGGTTCTTAGAGAAACCTCTACTCTTCCTTTGTAGCATTTCTCACCAAGGCAATCAAATAGTTATCCCATCTGTTAAATGTCTGTCTTCCTAGTAGGTCACCGGCTTCACGAGAGCAGTGACCGCATCTGCCTGTAAAGATACAACTGTATCCTTTTCACTTAGCCCAGTGCCAGGGACACACAGAAAGTACCACTAAATGTTGAATAAATACGTTAAAGGTTGAGTGGATTTACTCTAGTTAAGCTGAAGAACTTCAGGATACAGAGACCCTGCTAATAAGCAACAACACAGCTGTTGCTCTAACATCTGGAGGGTATTTAAAACCTTTGAAGAACTGTAGTCCTCAGGCCCAATGGCTCAGACATTGCCCAGCATGATGGAGAAACTGCTCTGGCATACACCTGAACTTTTCTTTTGCTTTGGAACTCTGAAGAAGCACAGGATTTTAAGGGGGCTGCTTTCCGTTATTATCTTTACAATATAAGAGTGGAAGAAAGCTGACCGTCACAACCACTTTACCATTTTCCCTCTCTTTTTCCCATTGATGATAAGACCCTGGCCATTTACGTGTGTGCGTCTATCACTACATAACATTGTTAGCAATGCTCACTCTAGATCGCCCCATGGCCTCCAACCAATGATTTCACATAGCTTTTATTTTGCACCACATACCCAGATTTCCAAATATGCTACCACTCCAGGGAAGGAAATGGTAGGTGTCCCACAACTAGTGATTACATCTGATGTTTACGAAAAGCCTGCACTTACACTGAAAGGGGCCACAGTTCTTTGCAAATAATGTAATGAACCATAACCTCACATATGATCAGTGGCAAATCTTGTTTGCTCTACCTTAAAAATAGATCGATAATCTGACCATTTCCTACTCTTCTGCTGTAAGTATCCTGGTCCAAGCTGCCATCATACTTCAATTGGATCATGGCACTAGCCTCCCAGTGGGTGTTCCTGTACCTACGGTGGCCCCTATATCCAGTCTATTGTTAACAAATTCGACTAAAATAAATATTAGAAGTGAAAGTCAGAGTATGTCTCTTCCCTATCCTCCATCCTCCAATGTCTTCTCTTCTCACTCAGAATGAAAGCCAGAGTCTTTTCAATGGCACTTCATGAATTGGCCTCGTCTTACCTCTCTGATCTCATTATCTAGCCTTCTCCCCATCAGTTAGCACACTCCAGCCGTGCTGGCCTTCTTGCTGTACCAGCAACATGTCAAGTATTCTCCCATGCTGGGCATCTTGTTTCCATTGATCCTTATGTCTGGAAAACCCTTTCCCCAGATGCCCATACCTTGTTCCCTAACCCCTGTCACCTTGCCGGTAAGCCCTTTCTTAATTACCTATGTACATTTACAACAGTGCATACTAGGAATGGTGCCTGCTGGGAGGACTACTGAATAAATATTTATTTGGTTAATAAATAAATGAACGAAGGCCGAAAAGTGACTCATGTCAAAGAGAGAAAAGGTAAAAAGTACAAATACATGTCTTTAGGAAAAGGGAGGCACGTTCTACCGATACGGCAGAGATATAAAAAAGAGAAGAAGAAAGACAACAGAATCCACCTACGTCCATATTTCCATGCATTCCTCCAAAATTGACAAGGCATAACAAGAAGGAAAAAATAGAATACATAAAAACCACATTCTTAGCACAATTTAAGAATACAGAATGCCTAGATCCAAGTGTGGTCTAACAAGAAGAAACTTGAAGGTATGTGTGATCTCAAGTGGCAGTGTTTGAAATGAAGAGCTGCTGGGGAAGCAGAGAGGCACAAACAAAAAGAGAAATACCCTATGGCAATTAGGTGGTGAAGGGGAAAAGAAATTTAGGGGGAAATTTAGGGCCCTGCAAGATAAAGAACACTCAAAAATCAGAGGACACAAGTCCTTGGCTCCACTCACTCCCCCAAAACCATTCAAGAATCCGTACTTTGCTACTCTGACAGAAGAAGGCATTAACCAGGCATCTTAAAAAGTAGCCCAGGGGCAACTGGGTGGTTCATTTGGTAAAGCATCTGGCTTTGGCTCAGGTCATGATCCCAGGGTCCTGGGATCGAGTCCTGTATCAGGCTCCCCGCTCAATGGGAAGTGTGCTTCTCCATCTCCCTCTGCAGCTCCCCCTGCTTGTGCTCTCTCTGTGTCAAATAAATAAATATCTTTAAAAAAAAAAAAGCAGCCCAATACTACAAAAATGAACAGAAAGTAATGAATGAGCAAGTACAGAGTTTTTACAAATACTCATAAGATCCAACTTACCTCCACTGATTAAAATTGCCTCCAAGGAAACAACCATGAAGCAGAAGAAAACTATCTAAAGAATACTCAAAACTAATTCAACAGATAAAAAAATATTATTTGGAGATAAGAAAGAAAAGATTTTGAATGAGAAATACGCACACTAAGAACAGAAATGGACAAAGAATAGGAAATGATAAAAAGAGAGTTAGTGAATTTCAAAATGGAAGAAGAGATAATTATCTCAGAAATGAAGATAAATTACAAGGTGCCTAAGATAAGATAAATTAAAATGAAAATTTAATAAATATTTTGAAAAGTAGAAAAACAACTAAGAAAAGAAGTAAAATGGGTCATAGAGAAAATATTGAAATGGAAACAGATAATAAAGACTTAAGACTCATAGTATGAGACTCTTTGAAGAGGAAAAACAAAACAATGGAACAGGTCTAATACCTAAACACTATAGTGTAAGAAAACTTTCCAGAGAATTGGATCTTCATGTTGAAAGGGCCCACTGGGTTGTGGGAAAACCAACCCAGATTTAGTAATTCTAAGATGTATCCTATTAAACCAGTTAGAATTTAGAGATTTAAAAAAATCAAGACCTCCAGGTAAAAAGGGCAAATTAGATATTAGATATTCCACGTATTAGATATTCAAAGCAAGACAACAATAGAATAGCATTTAGAAATAAACAAACAGGGGTGCCTGGGTAGATCAGTTGGTTAAGTGCTCAACTCTTGATTTCAGTTCAGGTCGTGATTTCAGGGTTGAGAACCAACCCTGTGCCAGGCTCTGCACTGGGCTTGGAGCCTGCTTAAGACTCTCTCCCTCTCCCCCTGTCCCTCTGTCACCCGCTCACATGTGCATGTGGCCACACACACCCTCCCTCTCTCTCAAACATTAAAAATAAATAAATAAGGAATAAATAAACATAAAACATCTTAATTTTTAAAAATGTGAAACAAGGATTTTCTACAAGTCAAGCTGTCCAAGTATCAAGGCAATAGGAAAAGTTGGAAACACACAGGACATGAATCTTTCTTTAGGAATAGCCTTGAGCCTGGAGTATGAGCTTCATTGGACTAAGAGGTGATTGGAAAACCTTCAGCAGAAGAACTGATGCGAGCATTCATAAAGAGGACTGTAGATCTAAGCCAGAAGCAAATGTGAGAATAAGGCTGGAAGACTGATGTGCAAATCCTGTACATCATAACAACTAGAAATAATACAACAAAAAACTGGTAAGGGTGGAAGAGAGAATAAAGAAAGTAAAATAAGCTCATTGGTTGCTCATATAGACAGCAGGTGGGAGTTAAGGATCTAGTTTTAAACTGGCAAACCAGATGGTCAAAGGTTAACTAAGAAAACAAGGGACTATGAACATTCAAAAAGGAGGAAGTATAAAGGTAGCAACTAGAACAAAACCAAAATGCTCCGAAATTCTATTCTTTAAAATTAAAGAAACCATAGGGGCATCTGCGTTACTCAGTTAAGCATCAGACTCTTGGTTTTGGCTCAGGTCATGATCTTGGGGTCATGGGTTGGGGCCCCGTGTTGGGCTGCATGCACAGCATGGAGTCTGCTCAAAATTCTCTCCCCTCTCCCTCCTTCTGCCCGACCACCCACTCACATGGTTGTATGAGTTCTCTCTCTCAAATAGATAAACAAATATCTTTAAAAAAAATTAAAGAAGCAACAACATGAATGGACCTTGAGAGTTTTATGTTAAATGAAATAAGTCAGACAGAAAAGACAAATACTGTATGATTTCACTTATTTTTGGAATCTATAAAACAAAACAAAACAGAAACAGACTCAGAGATACAGGAAACAAATTGGTGTTTACCAGAGGGTGGAGGGGTTTGGTGTGGGCAAAATAGGTGAAGGGGATTAAGAAGTACCAACTTCCACTTACAAAATAAATAACTCATGGGGATGCAATGTACGGCATATGGGATATAGTCAATAATATTATAATAACGCTGTATGGTTACAGATGGCAACTAAACTAATTGTGGGTGCCATAAATTAAAGTGCAAAGAACACATCTTTAGAAAAAGAAACAGAAAATTCAATACATGCAATTATAAAACATTATGATAGAAATGAGATCTAACATATCATCTATCTCAATAAGTGTGATGGACTAAATTCACCAATTAAAACAAAAAGATCCTCAATTTTGCTTACAATGTAAGACCGAATTATATGCTATATCCATCAAATATATAAAACAAAATGATTCAGAAGAGCAAAATATAAGTGGATGGATAAAGGTATTCCAGGAAAATGGACACAATAAGAAAGCAGTAGTAGCAATCCTGATGTTCAACAAATAAGAATTCAAGCCTAAAAGTGTTAAACACAACAAAGAAGGGTACATTTTACCTCCGAAAACCAAATATACAATGAAGATATAATACTTATGAATATCTATGCTCCAAAGAACACAGCAACAAGATTTATGTAGGAGATATACCACTGTTAGTTCAAGACAGATTAAGTGGACAAACAAAACAAAACATAATCAATTAGGTAGGTCTTAGAGATATATATTGCACTTTATATTTTGATAATGTAAGTAAACATTTTTTTTATCAAGGGCCTTGAACCATTCATGAAAAGTGATCACAAAGAAAACGTTCGTAGGTTCCATGAATTCAAAATATTACAAACAAAACTTTCTGATAGCAATGCAGTAAAAGTAGGAATTATTAACTAATGAAATAAAAATCGAAATCATTAACCAAAACTAAAAACAAAAAGGTCATCCATCTGAAAAATTTAAAAAGCCTCTTATGTGACAAACACAGAGTGAAATCAAAGAGTTTTGTTTGTTTGTTTGTTTGTTTGCTTGTTTTAACCACATAAAACAAAACCACTAACACGCGGGATAGATTTAAAGCAGTTTTTGGAGAAAAACTCGGAGCAGGAAATGCTTTCACAAGTAAAAAATAAAAGGGGGTAAATAGAAGGATGTAAATACTTAACTGAAAAATACTAGCAAACAACAACGAAGTAGAACAAAAGAAATAACTAAGAAGGAAATAATAAAGACAAAAGCGGAAATTAATGAAATAAAAAATAGGAAAGGAGTAGGCCTAACTGAAAAAAGTGAACAAAATAGCAAACCACTAGCTAGCTTGAACAATAAAATAGAGGGAAAGCACAAATAAAATAAGAAATAACAAAGAGTGAATGGAAAAAAGAATTAAAAGTCTTCAGGAGGCTTTGTTGCAGACCTCTATGCAAATACATTTGCAATACTACATTAAATCTATAATTTCCTAAAGAGATATAGGTTACCAAAATTGAGCCTGCCAGAGAAAGAAAAGACTTAAATAGACCAAACTTCCACAGAGGATACAGAGACAATTATTAAAGAAGGGCCATGCAAAAAAGTATCAGGCGCCTGGTCTTCTACCAAACCTTCAACAATCAGATAGTTGTGGTGTTCTATATATTGCTCTAGAGCATTGAAGATTATGGCAGGCAGAATGTTGCCTCTCTTCCCCCAAAAGATGTCTGTATTTAAATCCTAGGACCTATGACTATATCGTATACATGGCAAAGAGGACTTAAGGTTGCAGGTAGAATTAAGATTACTAATCAGCTGAAGTAGGGAGATTATCCTGGATAATCCAGAAGGGCCAATGTAATTACAAGAGTCCTTAAATGTGGAAGAGGGAGGCAGGACAGTCAACATCAGAGCTAGATCCCTGTTGGCTTTGAAAATGGAAGGAAGGAAGCCAGGAACCTAGGAACATGAGTCGTCTCCAGAGCAGGCAAAGGCAACAAAATGGATTTTCCCTGAGAGCCTCCAGAAATGAATGCAGCCTGCCAGTACCTCGGTTTTAGGTCAGTAAGCTCCACTTTGGACTTCCGACCTCTGGAACTGTTAGATAATAAATTTGTATTATTTCAAACCATGAAGTTGGTAATGATTTGTTACAGCAGCAAATAGAAAACTAGTACAAACTACTAATACAAAAATAAAGGAAAACTTTCTCATTCTTTTAATAAATTGAGTGTAACCTAATTTTGATACGTAAACCTGATGAAGACTCTCCCAAAAAAGTAGAGGAAAAAGAAAACTGCAGACCATTATCACTTATAAATATTGATACAAAAGGATTCGTTAAAACATTAGCAAACAGGATTCAATACCACATAAAGAAAATAATATACCATGACTAATTGGGATTTATTCTAATAATTTAAAGTTGTTTCAATATTAGTATATCTATATCGATCTAAGGGCAAAAATATGAGTATTTCCATAGATGCTCAAAAAGCATTTCACAGGGACACCTGGGTGGCTCAGTTGGTTAAGTGTCCAATTCTTGATTTCAGCTCAGGTCATGACCTCAGGGTTGTGAGATTAAGCCCCATGTTGGACTCTACACTCAGCATGGAATCTGCTTGAGATTCTCTCTCTCGCTTTGCCCCTCCCCTTGCTGTCTGTCTCAATAAAATCTAAAAAATAAAAAAAAAGCCTTTGACAAAAATCTAATACTCATTCCAGGTAACAGCACTCAAGAAATTAAGAATTGAAGGACACTTTCTTAACATGATAAAACATCTTCACATTATAAAAAATATTATTCCTAAAGCCATTATTTTACTTAAATGTGGAAATGCTAGAAGAATTTCCATATAAATCAGGAAAAAGGCAAGAGTATGCACTACTTCCACTACTATTTAGCACCGTACTAGTGATATTAGTCAATGCAATTAGAGAAGAGAAATTCATCAGGGGCAAAGATTCAGTAAAGAAGTAAAACTATCTCTATCTTTACACCATACAACAGTATAACTGGAAAGCTCTAGAAAATCAATGGTCAATGATAAAACTGACTCAAACAGTACAAACATTCAGTAAGGTAGGAAAATAAAAATTAACAGACAGGCCCATATAGCTTTCATATAAACAAATGGTACCTAGAGAAAATATGGAAGAGAAACCCCAATTTACATTAGCAACAAAGAAGATTGAATACATAGGAATAAAGTTATCAAAAATATGTAAAACTTAGATGAAGAAAACTTAAAATTACTCTGGAAAGACATAAAAATAGACAAATGGAAAGCATCTCACATGACATCAGAAAGATGCCAATTCGCAGTTAATTGATGCAATCCCATTAAAAATACCAATAAGCCTTTGTTGATGGAGTTAGATTCATTGATACTAAAGGTTATGTGGCAAAACAAACATGCAAGAGTATCCAGGAAAACAGTAAAAAAGAAAATCTATGCCAGGGGACTAGACCTATCGGACATTAAAACATACTACAAAGCTTTTATAATTAAATGGTGTGGCACAGGCATAAGAACAGGCCATAGATCACAGAGAAGTAGAACAGAATAGGAAGCCCAGAAATAGAACTGAGGATGGATGGAAATTTAGTATACAACAAAGATGGCAGCTCAAGTCATTGGACCAAGATAGACTCTTAATAAAGGAGGCTGGGTAGCCATTTGGAAAAAGATGCAATTAGATTGATACCTCATATCATACCCAAGAATAAACTTCAAATGAATCAGCATTCTAAATTTAAAAGAAAACCAACCACACAAGTTCTGAAAAAAAAATGAGTGAATTTCTCTGTAACAGTAGTGTGGGAAAGACTCTCTAACTATGACTAAAAATACAGAGGCAATAAAAATTTCGACTGTATAATTTTTTGTAAGTTTGAATGGTGAAAACTACCATAGACATAGTCAAAAAACAACTATCAAACCAGGAGAAAACATTTGTGCATGTGTCGCAGATAAAACATTGTGCATGTGTCGTAATATCCCTAGAACGTAAAGAACTCGTTGAAAATATAGAATCAAGGATCAAAATGGGAAGTCAACAATTTACAAAAAATATAAAAATAGCCCTTAAACATATGAAAATTGTTCAAAATTTCTTATAGTTAAAGAAATGCAAGCTAAAACAACATTGGGTACCATTTTTTACCCATTGGATTGGCCAAAATGAAAAAATATGACAGTATATTTGACTGGCAAAACTTTGGGAAATACTCTCCTACATTGCTGGTGGGAATGCAAACTGGTGCAAATCTCTTGTAGGAGGATTTGGTAAAATCTAACAAAACTGTATATGTTCTTACTTTTTGACCTAGAAATTGCAAATCTAGGATTTTACTTTGAAGATACATTTCTAACAACACACAACCTTGTTCATTACAGCATTGTTCATAGTCAAAAAATATTAAAGAACAACCTAAATGCCCATTTATGGGAGAGAGGTTTCATAAGTTGTACATTCATGCAGTGGAGTTCTATGCATTTTTTAAAAAATGGAATGAAGATTTATGTAAACTTACTTGAAATGAGTTTTAAAATACATTGCTAAGTGGCAAAAAACAAACAAAGAGCAAAAGAATATCTATACTGGTAGTATGCTATCTTATAGGTAAGAAAGAACAAAAGGAAATAAACATGTATCCGTTCCTTTGTAACAAGAATAACAGACCCGAAACTAACGTCACCCCTCTTAGGGTGTTGATGGGAATAAGTAGAAAGAATGAGGAAAGGGAGTAGGACAGAAGGGACAAAGAGGGTGACACCTCTTTACGTATGCTTTCTCATGTGTTCTCATGGTTCAAGTCATGTCAGTGCATCAGATGCTCATCAAAACAAAGAAATAATGAATATCAACAGGGATGTGTGGGCAACTCAAAATAGAATACATTTTTGTTTTTGTTTTACAAATGAATAACATACCCACACTGAAGCAGGGGGGAAGAAGAAAATACAGTAACTTTGGAACACGGTATCTTGACTATATGTTATAAGGCTAAAAATAGCACTGTATGCAAGTGGGTGAACAACTGAGACCTCTTTGTGTTTATTCTAAAAAAGAGCAAAAAATAAGTATATTGTAGACAATGAGAGCCATGTTTCTCACTGTTGAAGACAGGCTAGAATAAACTCTAGAGTGTTGGGTTGGAATCGGAGGTCTCAGAACAAACCCATGTCTTAAATATATATAAGTCCACAGATACACATGTGTAGAAACTTCATAAATGTAATTTATTTACATTTATTTATTTACATTATCAAATGATTGATAAACATAAAAATATACTCAATCCATAAATAATCAATGAATGCAAATAAAAACTATCATGAGATAACAATTCATATCAACAGACTGACAAAAAATTCGAGTCCGATATGCCTCTCTTGGACAGGATATGGAATAGTACACTCACCATAGCTGGTAGCATAAATCAGTATAACACTTTGGAGAACAAGGTGGTTATATAAGAAAGCTGAAGATATATACACACTTTGACTCAGTCATTTCACTTCTAAACATATACCTTAGGGAGAAATTTTTGTACATGTACACAAGTTGGCATGTCTAAGAATATTTCATTCATTATTTATAGTGAAAAATGAAAACAATCTTTTAATTAAATACTGGATAGCTAGATCATGCTATAGTCATACAGTGGAATTCCATGCAGCAGAGAAAAGAGATGAATAAGACGACATGAATCAACATGGAAACATCTCAAAAACATAAGAGTGTAGAATGATATATACAGTATGATGTTTATATGATTAAAACATGTAAAAAGCAATGTTACATATTGTTTATGTTATAAATATTTATGTGGTAAGAATATAAAAACCTTTTTAGAGTTGTAATACCAGCCTTCAAGATGGCCCCCAATGATTCCCTCTTCTGGTATTCATTGCATTGTGGAGTCCTGTCCTACACTGGATTAGGGTTGGTCTCTGTCATCAATAGTATATGGCAGCATGGTACTGGCACAAAAACAGACACATAGACCAATGGAGCAGAATAGAGACTCCAGAAATGGACCCTCGGCTCTATGGGTAACTAATCTTTGACAAAGCAGGAAAAAAACATCCAGTGGAAAAAAGACAGTCTCTTCAATAAATGGTGCTGGGAAAATTGGACAGCTACATGCAAAAGAATGAAACTTGACCACTCTCTCACACCATACACAAAGATAAACTCCAAATGGATGAAAGACCTCGATGTGAGACAGGAATCCATCAAAATCCTAGAGGAGAACATAGGCTGTAACCTCTTTGACATCGGCCACAGCAAATTTTTCATGACACATCTCCAAAGGCAAGAGAAACAAAAGAAAAAATGAACTTGTGGGACTTCATCAAGATCAAAAGCTTCTGCACAGCCAAGGAAACAGTCAAAAAAACTAAGAGGCAGCCCATGGAATGGGAGAAGATATTTGCAAATGACACTACAGATAAAAGACTAGTATCCAAGATCTACAAAGAACTTCTCAAACTCAATACACGAGAAACAAATAATCAAATCAAAAAATGGGCAGAAGATACGAACAGACAATTTTCCAATGAAGATATACAAATAGCTAACAGACACATGAAAAAATGTTCAAAATCATTAGCCATCAGGGAAATTCAAATCAAAACCACATTGAGATACCACCTTATGCCAGTTAGAATGGCAAAAATGGACAAGGCAAGAAGCAACAAATGTTGGAGAGGATGTGGAGAAAGGGGAACCCTCTTACACTGTTGGTGGGAATGCAAGTTGGTACAGCCACTTTGGAAAACAGTGTGGAGGTCCCTCAAAAAGTTAAAAATAGAGTTACCCTATGATCCAGCAACTGCACTACTGGGTATTTACCCCAAAGATACAGACGTGAAGAAAAGGGCCATATGCACCCCAACATTCATAGCAGCATTGTCCACAATAGCTAAATTGTGGAAGGAGCCGAGATGCCCTTCAACAGATGACTGGATTAAGAAGATGTGGTCCATATATACAATGGAATATTACTCAGCCATCAGAAAGGATGATTACCCAACATTGCAACAACATGGACGGAACTGGAGGAGATTATGCTAAGTGAAATAAGCCAAGCAGAGAAAGACAATTATCATATGGTTTCACTCATTTATGGAACGTAAGAAATAGCAGGGAGATCGGTAGGAGAAGGAAGGGAAGAATGAAGGGGGGGTAAACAGAAGGGGGAATGAACCACGAGAGACTATGGACTCTGGGAAACAAACTGAGGGCTTCAGAGGGGAGAGGGGTGGGGGATTGGGTTAGGCCAGTGATGGGTATTAAGGAGGGCACGTATTGCATGGAGCACTGGGTGTTATACGCAAACAATGAATCATGGAACACTACATCAAAAACTAATGATGTACTGTATGGTGACTAACATAACATAATAAAAAATTTAAAAAAATAATATATGGCAGAAATGACGGTAAGTCACCTCCAAATTAGGTTGTAAAAAACTGTGGTTTCCATCTTTAGCACCCCATTTGTTGCTGGAGGCGGAAGCAAGTTGCCATGTTGTGAGCAGCCCCAGAGAAATGCCCACATGGTGAGCACTGAAGTCTCCCACCTGCGAAGAACTGAGGTCTGCAACATGTGAATGAGCCTGAGAAGTGTTCTTAGCTCCCGTTGAACAGTGAGAAGTTTCAGACAACAGCTTGACAGCAACTCATGAGAGAGCCTGAGCCAGCACCATGAGCCTCGACCAGCTAAGTCTCTCCTGGACGCCTGACCCATAGGAACTGTGTCAAGTAATAAATGTTTGTTGTTGTAAGCATCTATATTTTGTGGTAATTTTTTATGCAATAATAGCTTACACAGACTCCAGAGGGATGGTCATGAGATCATGCAGTGGTACAAAGTGGTCTTCAGCTTTATCTGAAATATTTTCTCTTCCTTCCTTCCTTCCTTCCTTCCTTCCTTCCTTCCTTCCTTCCTTCCTTCCTTTCTTTCTTTCTTTCTTTCTTTCTTTCTTTCTTCTTTCTAAGATTTTATTTATTTATTTGTCAGAGAGAGAGAGAGAGAGCACAAGCCTGGGGAGTGGCAGACGCAGAGGGAGAAGCAGGCTCCCTGCAGAGCAAGGAGCCCAATGCAGGACTCGATCCCAGGACCTTGGGATCATGACCTGAGCCACAGACAGATGGTTAACCGACTGAGTCACCCAGAAGTCCCTAAAGAATTTTATTTTTATTTTTATTTTTTTTAAAGATTTTATTTATTTATTTGACAGAGATAGAGACAGCCAGCGAGAGAGGGAGCACAAGCAAGGGGAGTGGGAGAGGAAGAAGCAGGCTCATAGTGGAGGAGCCTGATGTGGGGCTCGATCCCACAACGCCAGGATCACGCCCTGAGCCGAAGGCAGACGCTTAACCGCTGTGCCACCCAGGCGCCCCAAGAATTTTATTTTTAAAATAAAATATCAAAAGTAAATATGGCAAGAAGTTAGGGCTTGTCAAACTTAGAGAACTAGCAAGTAGTTGTCATTATGTAATTCTTTGCATTCATCTGAATGTTTGGAATTTTCCACGTGCAGACAAACTGCTTTTCAGGGTTGCTCCTCACTGGCAGCAGGACATCCCCCACCACCATGTTAACCTGCAGCGGGGGATCATTCTGCTCTCTTATAAGTAAATGTGCCAACTCTTTTCTGAAAGCTTTTATAAGTCACTTACACTTTGCAGGATTAAAATACAGAACTTCAGAAGCTAACATTTTTGGGTGGGTTGTGCTATGTAATTTGGGTTTCTGTTATGACATATGAGAAACAATATTCAATTGGACATTTTTATTTAAAAAATTTTGATGCTGGGGTGCCTGGTTGGCGCCGTCAGTTGGGCATCTGACTTTTGGTTTTGCCCTGGTCCTAATCTCAGGGTTATGGGATGAAGCCCAGGAAGGGCTCCATGCTGAGAGTGGAGTTTGTTCCTCTCCCTCCCTCTTTGCTCCTCCCCCACCACACAGCTCTCTCTGTCTCTCTAAAATAAATAAAATCTTTAAAAAATTGTGATGCTTATAAACTTTCTAAAAGCCCTCATAGTTGGATAAATAAATACATCAAGACCAGGTTGTCAATGTGATTTAAAGCTGAAAAATTTTATATAGGTTCTGGTAAAATTATTTAATTAAGAAGCAAATCAAAATGCTTAAGCCATAGCTACTTAACATGATTATAAAGTGCTGATTATTCAAGTGAAATTAATTAGTCACTAATTCCCCCAAGAACATTAAATTACTCCCCAGTGGGAGAAAAACTGGCAATTTTACTCTTTCATTAAATATATGCTGGGTTATTTTCTTTTCCTGGAAATATGGCAAGCAATCGAATATTTACTGGTCAGTTTATACGGAAAGATCAGAAGCCCTTTAGTTCCACAACCAGTATAGGAATGGTGAACAAGAAGAAAAACTTCTTGAAGCTTAATAACTATATGTAAAATTTTTTTAAAAAGGAAAAAAACAAAACAAAAAACAAATGCCCTGTCATTACTGAGCTTGTCTCCAGTGGCCCCTCATCTGGAGTTAAGGATTCCAGGAGAATGGGCTTTCAGGTATGCAGGAAACCTGGCTTCCCTGTTTATTAGTTTAGCTTAAAACACAATTTCGAGCATATCTGTTTTTTGGTCGTTGCCCAGCTGTTTTTCCTTGCCTTCTGTTTTGTCATGAGGACAAGCACTAAGGGGAAGAGGAGAAAGCACATCTTGTCTCTATTCAATCTCTATCCTTTCTTCGTTCTGTTCATAATCTAGGTCTACACTCTAGAAGCCATTCTGGAAGGCTGGGATGACATGGGGATGATACAGGCATTAGTGAAGGACTGAATCTCCCAGTTAGGTGGCCTCAGTCTGGGGAAAATAAGTCACCAAAGCCTCCTGTGGCTCTACGGGCAATGTTCAAATGGTGTCTCGGTGGAGAGAAATGAAGCTTGAATCTCAAGCCAAGGAGCTTGCCCTTTATTTTGTTGACCCTGTGACCCTGGAGAGCTGCTGGAAGATTTTTAATAGGGAAGGGACTTAAGACCAGAGTTTTAGGTAAATCCCTCTGTGAACCAACCAAAACTTGAGACAGTTGACATACTAGGTAGAGCATGGGTGGAATGTCCTGGAAAGATAAATATAGATGTAAGAATATATATTTATGAGAAAAAGTTGGAGAGGAATAAGACAAGTAGAGTATATTAGCCCAGTGTAGGCAAACCCAGTTATATATATGTAATGTATAACGTATAATTTTACACAGTTAAAAAATACTGTTTTATGTAAAGAGATTTATTATGAGGAACTGGCTAATACAAGCACGCAGGCTGAAATGCCCCATAATCAACTGTTTGCTAGCTGGAGACTCGAGAGAGCTGATGCTCTGGTTCCCATCTGAGCCTGGAGGCCCGAGAACCAGGAGGGCCAGTGTTCCCACTGAGTCTAAGGGCAGGAGAAGAAGGTGGACAATGTCCCAGCTGAAGGCAGTAAGGCAGAAGGAATCCTCTCTTAGCCTTTTTTGAGTAAAAGGCTGTTCTGAATTAACTGATTGGACGAGGCCCACCTACATTGTACAGGGTATTCTGCTTTAGGCAGCCAACTCCTTCAAATGTTAACCGCATCCAGAAACATCGTCACACATACACCAGAATAACATTTGAGCAAATACCTGGGCATTTGATGGCCTAGCCAGGTTGACACATAAAATGGACCATCACAGAGAGTTTTGATGACTGCGGTGCCAAAATGAAACAGAATAAAGAAGGTTAGGAGAAGGGGGACAGGAAACTGATGAGCACTGTCTGGGATCTGCTGAATCCACTTTCCTGGCAACAGGTAGAAACCACACGCGAGAAGGTGGACGTACAAACTGGGATGCTCGGGACTAGAGTTTGGGGAGCCTTTAGCACACACATGCAGTCCCTGGAACAGCATTATCCAGGGATGGTTGAGAAAGAGGAAACCGGTTAAAAAAAGAGAGTGAGAGAAATGATAGAAAACAAGGACAATCAGAAGAGTGTTGTATCAGAGGCTAAGGAAGTGGAGTTTCCACAATTCAGGGGTGACCACAATTGTCAGCAAAGAGATTCAAGTTAGGGATTGAAAAATATCCTCCCGTTCTGGCAATCAGGCCCTCGCTGAGGACGCCCTCCTTCAGGGAAAACAGGGAGGTGGGAACAGAAACTGACAATGGATGGGAGGCAGAGGGGGGACGTGGAGCGCAGGTGCTGTATTTTAGGGAGGTGAACGTGTTTGGAGCATGAGAGCAGTTGGGAAGGAAGGAGAAGCTAAAGAAATAAGTGAGCAGGGGTGGTGAATGGAACAGGGCCCCAAAGCAGTGGCCGGAGACTCTGATCAAGACGGCAGGCAGGCATGTGGGGCAAAGGGGCAGGGGGGGAGGAATTTAATTAGAATCAACGGAGGGTGCTACTCATCCTCTGAGACTAGTGAGAAACAAACAAAGGTTCATAGAGATGTGTATAATTTTGTAGGGGAGCAGGGGTGTGAGAAATTGGGGGAGATCATGCTTAATGGTCTTATTCTTCATGAGGAGGTACAGGCAAGGTTTTCTGCTGAGAGAGAGGTGGGCCTTTCATTTAAGAGAGTGGGTGGAGGACCTGCCTCTAACTGGCCTCCTTCCCTCCTAAAGTTCAGGTTTAAGTTTGTAAGTATTCATTAGAAGGAAATGCAGAGAAATGAGGAAACAGTTTCACAGACCTACTTCCCAGAGGACTGGAATATATAGAAGACTAAACAGCTCTGAATGGCTCAATAATATAAAGTATTCAAGAGGTTGCCCTGGCGATCTTATCATCCCTCAGTAACAGGTGTTCCCTGCTTCCTCCTCTTGCAACTGTGCCATATGCACGATTCAGCCTTTTCCTACACTTTCTACTTGTTCTTCTGCACCTGCTACCCATTAGTACCTATACTTCCTTTCCTTTCTCTTTCATGTTTTATACTTATTCATGAATCGTACTGCTTCTTGGGTTTGCTTGCTGCTTTCTCTTTTTCGACTTCGGATTCTACTATCATCTGCTGACTCGATTATTGTATCTCAAAAACAAAGTCCTTACGAGGAAGGCTCCTTTTGGTTCAAACAGACATTCTCTAGGACAGCACATGCCATTGGATAGAGTTCTTGTCTCAGGTGATGGTCAAATTTGTTAGGGCTGTGGGGGGGTTTGGGTACCAAGCACAGTGACCTAATCAAAAGGCACTCAAATGTCATAGTTAACTCTTACATAGGTAGCTGTGGGCACAAGTTGAAAGGAGTAACAAATCCCTGCATGGATTTCATATTCAGAAATGTACAGAACTAAATGAAAAAGATATGGGTATTTACACACACACACACACACACACACACACACACACACACACGATTATTTAAGTCCTGAATGAGGTCAAGACTATTTTTTATTCTTCAGTAAATGACCCTATATTATAAAGATGTCTATTTTTTCAAATTAATCTATAAATCCAGTGCAATTAAAATTTAAATCCCAATGAGCTTTTATTTTCAAGCTTGACAGGTTATTTTAACAATTCAGCTGGTAGAAAAATGTATGAGAATAGCCATGAAAATTTGTTCAAAAATAATCATGATGAGAAAATGTTTGAGATCTCTCTCTTTCTCTCCCCACCGTGTGCGTGTGTGTGTATACACACACACACACACACACACACACACACACACACATGGGGTCCTGGCCCAGATATTGATAAGTCAATCAATGGAACAAAAAGAGAGCCAAAAACAGAACCATGTATGTTTCAGAACTCAATAATATAATACAGGTGGCATTTCAAATCCATGGTGAATGATGGAGTAGTCAATCATTGCTGTTGAATCAATAGGCTACATATGTAGAAAAACAAAAAGGTGAACCCTTTACCACAAATCATGTATCAAAATAAATTTCATAAGGATTTGAAATCTGAACATTAAAATTAAAACTACCACAGTATCAGAGGCAAAATATAATAGTATCGTTATAACTTGGGGAAGGAGGGTCTTCCTAAGCATGAAATCAGACTTGTAAGACAAAGAGAAAAGTCTTAGATTTGACTACATAAAAGCACAATCTTGGGGCACCTGGGTGGCTCAGTCAGTTAAGCATCTGGCTCTTCATTTCAGCTTATGTCATGATCTCCGGGTTCTGAGATCAGGCCTACTTCGGGCTCTGCACTGAACATGCAGCCCGCTTGAGATTCTCTTCCTCCCCCTCCCTCCACCCCTCCCCCGTCCCCAGCTGTCTGGTGTGCACACACACTCTCTCCCTAAAAAATATTAAAGCATAATCCTATATGTTAAAAAACAGCATAACAAAGTGAAAAGAAATCTATAGATTGAAGAAAATATTTCCAACACGTATGACAGGTAAAATACTAATATCTTGGAGGGCATGTACTGTGATGAGCACTGGGTGTTATACACAACTAATGAATCCTTGAACACTACATCAAAAGCTAATGATGTACTATATGTTGGCTAACTGAACATAATAATAAAAAATGCTAATATCTCTAATATGTTATTTATCATAAATCGAGAAGCAAAAGACAGGCCAGAGGGGGGTCAAAAGAGGAGCAGAAGATGTGGACATGCCCTATCTCCTTTGAATAATAGCAAAGAGCATAATATTTGAAATTTTAAAAAGGTATACCCATGCCTACTCTGCCAACATACCATGTGTACCTCTGACTTGATAAGCATGCTATTTTCTGGGAAGACAGTACACTTAATACTCTCTTGATAGGAATGAATGCAATTTAGTCTTAATCCTGGCTATTGTTGACAAAGGCACATCCTATGACCCCCCCCATTCAGTACATGAAAGAAAAAAAGGACAGATTTCAGATTCCAGAGTAGATTATAATCTGCTCTGATTAGGTTTTAAGTCTTTTCAGTTTATTAAACAAATGCCAGAGTAGTAACATCACATGACCTACTCTTTCCCAGAACCTTGGGTCTTTACCTCTTCATTATTTCTGTGCTGCCTGGAGATATTCTTAAGGTCTCAAACACATCCATAAGTCCTTCAAATGCAAAGTCCGCATCCTTATTTCTTCTTTACCGCCCCCCCCC